>NC_134470.1:27161325-27236535 GCF_964194025.1 Convolutriloba macropyga
ATTTACCAAGAAGTAGTGTAACCAGCATCGAAAAAATCAATAAAGAGACCAATTAAGGTGCGGCAACAAAAAATAATTAACCAAATAAGGAAATGCAAAGACGTCAAATTTAACTTCTCCTATACTTCTCTTATAACAAGCCACAATGGCAACTGATAAACTAAGAGCGACTCTTTAAAAACCATGCTTCAAAGTGCATAATTCAATTAAATTTCCCTTAAACTTCTCAGTTTGAACTAGCAGTTATCTCAAAAGATCGATCATCATACTCGTTAATGATTACAGAAAAACAGTGCAAAAACAAATTTGGGAGTCATTTTTTTTCTCTTTTTTGCAGCTACGGATAATTGGCATGTGTTTTCTTCACTTCTCGGGGTACGCGTTAATGACTGATTTCCGAAGTGATCTTCAAAAGTGAGGCAGCATTTTGGTTAAGGATGTTGACAAGAACTGAACATCTTGCTGAATTAACTAACTCTCTATCAGTAGCGATTTATAAATTTTTAGAAGTAGTTTGCATTCGCATCCTCTAAAGCACCGCTTTAAAGCCTTAAAACATAATTGCTAACTCATTTAAGAACTGCACATCTGGAAACTCTGCTTGTGATGCGTAGTGTAAAATTCATGAAACACACTAGCTGAAGTCACAGAATAAGGCAACGCTGGAGGGGTTAAGGAGAAGAATTTGGCATCGGAAAATAAATATATCATACTTATTACCAACATAAAGAACTACACCCCCTCCTCTCGTTTCTCTGTCACAATCGAAGCAATTTTTCCATACACATTTAAATTGTATGCATTTGGTGAACAATTTTCTTTGCACCATGTTTCAGTGAGAGCTATAACAGTAGGTTTGGATTGTACACTTTCAATCAAATGTTCTAGCAGTTCAAAGTTTTTGTGTATCGATCGTACATTTTGAAGAAAAATTGTAAACTCCATGAGCATTAAGAATCTTCGCGCGCTGAGATTTGATGAAGATTTACGTTCTTCAATTTTTAAGGTTTGTTATCATTTCACTTAATAAGTTTACTTTTCGACCTTTCGTCTTATCACAAAAGGATGTCAGAAATTGCGTAAGTCGCAACATCCGAATCTCTAAATAAATTTTTTTGCTAGCATTTTTTTCAAAAAAAAAATTATTTAGAGATTCGGATGTTGCGACTTACGCAATTTCTGACATCCTTTTGTGATAAGACGAAATGTCGAAAAGTAAACTTATTAAGTGAAATGATAACAAACCTTAAAAATTGAAGAACGTAAATCTTCATCAAATCTCAGCGCGCGAAGATTCTTAATGCTCATGGAGTTTTACAATTTTTTCTTCAAAATGTACGATCGATACACAAAAAACTTTGAACTGCTAGAAGTTTTGATTGAAGGTGTACAATCCAAACCTACTGTTATAGCTTCTCACTGAAAACATGGTGCAAAGAAAAATTGTTTCACCAAATGCATACAATTTAAATGGGTATGGAAAATTGCTTCGATGTGACAGAGAAACGAGAGGAGGGGGGTGTAGCTCTTTATGGTTGGTAATAAAGTATGAAAGTAACGAAGTAAAAAAACAACAACAAACATGTGCAAGTTTTGACCACGCAATTGCACTCAGAGAAAGAGAGAATTTATGTGACTGTACTGTATAAGGCACCCAATTACGCAATTGATAATTTTGTAGAAGTACTAGATACTCATTTTACTGATCTAAATACTCTTGATTATACACACATAGTTTGTGGTGATTTTAACGTAGACATGTTAATATCAAGTCGAAACGCTGAAAAAGTTTGCGATTATTTTCGTTTACTAGGTCTGGAACTTTGTTTTAATCAGGGTTTTTGTACACGTGAAACCAGACAATCTAAAACAGCAATTGACTTGTTTTTTTCAAACATTGAAAGTGAAACTAAAATTATCAAAAGCGACTTAACTGACCACTATACTGTTATCTTTACTTCTCAAAAATTGTTTTTGGAAGTAAATAAAGAAAAAACCTTCGTTTTGAATCAGCTACACAAAATGTCTGATGAGGAAGTTAGAATAGATGTCAATTTTGAAGTTTTCAAAAACTGCAGAAAAATAAAAAATGATTTGGAATCTGTAGCAATTGATGAGTGTTTTTCTTTAATTCAAGAAATTGTTTATGAAGCGAAAGAAAAAATTATTCCTGCTAAGGAAGTGAACCACTAACAATTTTAAAAGGGATAAACAATGGGTCAACAATCATGTGAAGAATTTAGCTACAAAGAAACGTAAACTTGGGCAGAAATACATTGCAACAGGCAGAGCGGAAGTGAAAGACCAACATCGTGTGCTGAGTAATAGACTTAAAGCTCTATGCAGGTTGCATAAAACAAACTTTTTTGAACACAAAGTAAGCAGTCAGAAAAACTCGAAAACACTTTTTACCTTAGTGAAAGATATCAAAGAAGAAAAACAAAACCATATTTGCCAGGTTGATGTGGATAAGTTGAATTATTTTTTTGTTACTATTGGCAGAGAATTAGAAAAACGTCACAAAGAAGTTGATTACCTGAAGACAGTGAAAACCATTCAAAGCAGTATAGTTCTCGAAAAGACGTCAAGCACAGAAGTTTTCAATATCATTAAAAATTTGAAAAGCAAAAAATCAACTGATTGCTACAAATTAAGTAATGTTCTCCTAAAGTCAGTAAATCATGCAGTTTGTGAACCACTAACAATTTTATTCAACAGATGCTTACAACAGCAATATTTTCCAAAATGCTTAAAAGTAGCAAAAGTTTTCCCTCTCTACAAAACCAAAGGCAACAAATTGGATCCATCGAACTATAGACCTATATCATTATTGCCAGTCTTCGGGAAAGTTCTTGAAAAAATATTATACAGAAGATTTATTGGTTTTCTTATAAAATATGACGTTTTATCAAAAGAACAATTTGGGTTTCAATCAAAGAAAAGTACAATTGACGCTGTAATGGAAGTTGTTGAATATTTAAGGAATAACATGAATAAACAAGAACCGACGTGCTGTGCTTTCATTGATCTGACAAAGGCTTTTGATACAGTGAATCACAGTTACCTACTAACCAAATGTTACAAATATGGATTGCGCGGACCTGCTCACAACATTTTGAAGTCTTTTCTAGAAGATAGGAAACAATGTGTTGAAATTGGAAATAAGAAATCGGATAAACTACTGGTAAACTGTGGCGTCCCACAAGGCTCAGTACTGGGTCCTCTACTGTTTTTGATATATATTAACGACCTTCCATCAATTTGCAATGATAACAAAGTAACCTTATTTGCTGATGACACTAACATTTATGGATTGCTAAAAAATGGAAACGAAAACTACAAAAATTGCCTAACAAGAGTTTTTGAATGGATGACAGCAAACAAATTAACAATTAATGATGAAAAATCGTCTTTAATGATGACCAATGAAAAGAACACATGTGATCATCTAGAAATACTTAACCACAAATTGAAGATTAGTGAAAATTTGAAATATTTAGGGGTTTATTTAGACAACCAGCTAAACTTTAAGGAACACATTAAACAAGTTAAGATCAAATTAACTCAAGTCTCAGCCGCTATGTTCCAATTCAAAAAATTTTTTCGACGACAAACACTTGTGAAGTTATATAAAACTTATGTCCAGCCCATTGTGCAATATGGTGTCCTAGTTTACGGCTGTGGCAACAAGACAGATCTTAAGAAAATTGATTTGGCACAAAACAGGATATTACGGTTAATTTCTTACGGAAATACGGAAGTAGATCATCATAATCTGTTACCGCAATTGAAGGAGCAAATTCTAGAAAACTCTCAATTTCTGAAACAAAGAAAAGAACAAAGAAAGAAACAAAGAAAGGTTTTAGGCATAAAACCACCATGACATGAGGCATTACAAAGACGATAAGCAATATTGCGTTTACTGTTGACAGAACCGGAAACTTTTCTTTGGAAGAGTGGCAGTTTTATTAACATTACAGAACTCTAGGTTTTCCAGAATTTTTTTTCCTTATATCAGCGAACACTTTCAACTTCTTTTTTCAGTTACTCAAATTTTTTGCCGTTTTAGATGCCCGGACTTTTTTCAGGCTGTGCACTGCTATGGAACTACAGAAGAAAGGAAATATGCGTCTCTCATTTTTCCTTCTCGCAAAGTATTTATCTAAACAATTGATGATAGTGACATGCTTGCTCTCTCTATAAAACATATTTTCCAAACTCTCCTTAAGAATTGTGAATAGTGGTCGTTGTTTTTATCCTGTACGAAATGGTTAGTATAAAAACAACTGTTTCGTCAGGAATTTGGTGACATTCTGATATTCCACCTGTAGAGTTCGATGTTCTTCTCTTATTCTAAATTGAATTTATCACTCCGGGTCCAAGAAGTTACGAGAAGTCAAATATTGCGAAATTTCTGAGTTGAAAAAAATTCTCGGTCTCTATAACGAAACCGGGGGGGGGGGGGGGAGAAGGGGGGGGGGGGCTAGACGCTCGAGGGCTCTTCTGAGTTTTGAGAAATTAACTTTTTCCAGTCTGCGCTTTTTTTTCTTTCTAACTTTTCTGATTCCTACGCTGTCATCTTCTTTCCAGTCATTAACAGATCAGCCAACAACTTAGCCTCTACCAGTATTGAAAAGCAGACATCTTGGAAGAAAAGTCGAGAAATATCATTATCATACTGCTTCGAAACTCATATGGATTGGGCAATTTTCTGCTTGACATTTGATGGTTTTCATGGACAAAAAGACGAGTGGACTATTTTTGCATATCTGATAAGCATAGTTGTTATTTTTAATGTGATCTTCACAAAGAATTACTACAGAGAGGAAGAAAGAGCCACAAATAACTGTGCTTTGGAAACGCACCCAAACTGAATCATGGAGAAGAGATAACCACTATGGAACAGTTGCAAGACAATGCAAGCCGATGAGCTATTTTCAGTTTCTGAGAATTTTGTCCTTGTACCGCTGATAACACAATCGTGAACTCCAATTATATATTTTTCTTTCACCGGTATCTGAAATCCCCTATAAATGGGGCTCTCCAATCAAAATCCGGCCCGTACAGTACGGATATGATACTTTCAATTAGAGCTCCAATAACAGTTTGGTTACTACTTTTTCTTTGATAAGTTTATCGCAACATTTAAGACACGCTTCTCTTCTCTTGGAATAGAATATATATGCAAAGAATTGAAGAGGGAATAGATTTAAGACTTCAAATACCGAGTGGTTTACTTTATTTCTAAATTTTACTGGAGTCACTTTTTGAAGCTTTCAAAGGTTGCAAAAAAAATCTTTAACAGTAAGTTTTTTTCCCTTTTATTTAATGACAATCTTCAATATTTAATATTGGAAAAATAAATCTTTGCCATCTGTTTCGATGAATATTTAAAATTATAGTTGTTTTTGTATGTGGAAAAACACTTCAATGGCCTCTTCTGGGTTCATCCAGCTTTGGAGGAATGAGCTGGTATCAGTTTGTATTAGGTAATTTGAGCAGAATCTATTCCATAATTTGAACAGGTCAGGCGGAAACTGTTTTTTTCGAGAGATACATATGTACATGGGACACTAAAAAGAATATTGGGATATATTTCCCTGCACAATCAAATCATCTAATTAAAATTCATATTGCCTTAATTACAGATAGCGAAGAAGGAATTCGGTTTCTTGCTCTGAAATACTGTCTTCAGAATCCAAAAAATGATCTCCATTAAAAAGAATTTGAGACCAAAAAAAGAAGTGATCACCAACAGTACGGTTTTGTATGTAACTGATTCACAATAAACAGAAAAAAATTGAGAAAAAACTATTATAGGAATTTGTGCACATAATGTTGGAAGTCTAAATTGAAAGCAATCAGAAATCTTTGTATCAATAGTGCCTGGTAATAACTTCTCCTGAATATCGAAAACGTTCAACTCGGAAAAGCTTTAATTAATATTTTTGATAAATCCGATTATATTGCACTCAATTATCCGAGTTGCAAACAAAAACAACGTTTTCTTCATACAAAAGTTTCTTTCAGTTGCAAAAAACACCTCAATGACATCAATGTTCCGTAGAAAGTGACAATCTTTGCAATTATTTAGAACTCATTTAGAACTCAAGTTCGACTTAACATTTCTTAGAAGGTAATTTGAGCGATTGCATTTTTCAATTTTCACACATTTTCAATAAGGTTTACTTTTAGTCTAAAAAAAATTTTCATTTCTACGTTTTAGTCTCTCGCGTTTTCCCGCCTGCCAAATACATGATAGCAACTAATCTCTGTATTATAAGATATATGTGCAAATTGGAAAAATGTGTTTAATAAAGCAACAAGGAGGTTGGATAATGTGGGTTCGTCCAAAATGTTCCGAAACCGCTTATTCACAAGTTTGGCTTAATTGTCTACCGAATGAGGAAGAGATAGAAAACTCTTAAAAAAATGTCACATCGATTAAAAAAATGGTTCTTAAATAAAAAATGCTTCCAACTCAAATCACTAAGTAATTTGAATGATTCCACATTAGTGCGCCGATGAGACCTGTCAATATTAAGATTTTGAGATTTAAAAAAATCAAATAACAACAACAGCTCAATGTCCAATTTTGATAAAAAATTAAATAATAACAAAGTCAAATTACCATCTAATGAAACCCAAGCAAAAATGGTTTTTATTTCACTACAAAAAAATTAGGACAAATCCCTGATGAGAATCTGTAGCAAGTAGACAATAAAGAACAAAAACGCAAATTTTTTTTAAAAAAAATACACTTGTTTTCTTGAAAACAAATAATTTCAAATAAAGGGAGCCCTGAGGTATCAATTTAAATCTTTAATTAAGTTTATGTTAATTCATACCTCAACAAGAAGACATTGAGACCTGTAACTATCCAGAATATGTTTTGCGGTTACTAAAATAAACGACAAACCGAGCCCAAAAACAAAAATTCTATTAAAATTTGGAAGAAAACGGTAAAAGCCCTTAAAACATAATCTATTGCAAAGTTAATAATATATAATCAATTTAGCCTTCTTGGAAAACCGATAATGATGTTTTAAAAGAAGAACACATGTTGAAAACAGAAAACACATTTGCATTCTTCGAAAACAAATCATTTCAAACACTTAAAAACAATAGCTAGCAACTGAATCATTAAATAAGATCATTAAATCTCAAAAATAAAGAAGAAAATTTGTCCTTATGCAGAATATTTCATTCTTCTTTAAAAAGAACAATAAATAGCCGAAAATTAAAAATAAAATAACTGATTTGCTAAAAAGGGGTATCGCAGCTGTTAAAACAATATGCAATGCACTAAAAAATTTTGACATGCTCAATTGTGCATTCTTCGAATAACAAAAACTTGGCACGTGTCTTGTAATTAAAAATACTATAAAACAAAGCGACAAAAAGAACAGCAGAAAAAAAGAACACTTTTAAAACGTACGTCTAAATATTTTTTTTGAACTTTAGATTACAAAGTCATGAAAAATTTTAGCTATCTTTAGATATCAATTTATTAGCTCCTCTTTCTTGCATAGGAAGCCGCTTAAACCTGTAATTATCCAGATTTTTGTCAAACTACTACAAAAACAATAATTAAAATAAAAAACGTTATTAAATTCTGCTAGTAGATCGTGTCGAGGCAGTTAAGACCTAAAGTTATTCAAAAAACTCATGTGTTCAATTGCACTTTCTTTTCAAAATGTCACTAATGCGACATCTGACTTGTTAATTGCGTGACAAGACAAGAAAAATAACCTCAATGACGCTAAATTTCCAGAAATCAAAAATCTTTTGTGAAAACTCGTAGTATCTAAGCAGAAAAACCAATAATCAGAACGCACACTAAATATTACATTTTAATCCGGTAAAATCACAAGGCTACTTATCTTTGCTGAACTTATGCTACAAGTTGACCAAAAATAAAAAAAGCTCAATAATCCAAAGTTTTACTTTGAAAATATGTACTTTTAAAAAACAAAACCACCATAAGCTTTTGACTAAAAAACTAGATAAGTTTCTTTGAAGCTTTTTAGGAAGCCAACTTGAGTTTTTATTGCTATGCCTTGAAATAAATTGTTGTTGTTTGTACTTAACAAAAAAATGCGACATTTAAAAATTATGTTGACTGTTTACAATCCGAACATTGTTCGGTCTTTAAGATGAACAGTTAAACCAAAACTATCTTTGCTATTTTTCTTTTTCTATTAGGAACACATAATTGTTCCGGCTTCTATGGAAAATTTTTTGGATAGTTTGCTGGAAAGTCAATACACCAAAAGTAAATCATGCATTTCATAATTATCGAGTTAAATTAGCAAATATACCGGTACAGTTTTAATTTAAGAGCATTCTCAAAGGATACAACAGTAAAATTAGCCGTCGTTGGGGTTATGCAAAATTGTGTCAGCAGTTTTTAGGTGTTATAATCTGGCAAATGTGAAAAAATTGGTCTAAAGAAGCTTATATAATGCTATTTTTGATTAAAAAATGTCAAAGTTAAAAAAAAATTAGCAAAAATTTTAGCCAAAGAATTGTATCAAACAGTTCAACGACACTTATTCGTTTTCAAAACCAACAACACCAACGCTACCAATTTTGGATTAATTTTTTAGCAAAATTAGCAGAAATTTGCTTAAAAAAAGGAAAATTTGAACAATAACCTCGAAAATCAGTCAATTGTTCACAAAACTTTTAACGCCGAAAACTCCTTGGAATAAAAATTTTTTAAAAAATGGGTTTTTTCTAATGATACTACTAACAACCCTCTACAATGAACATATCGATCGACCAAAATTGACTGAACAAAAAACCCATTTGAGTATATAATTCCTCCCCACTAAAGTGGGTCGGAACAAACAAACTTTTTCGGAAGGAGAGGATGAGAGCAGCAATAATTTCAAGTTGCTATTTTGAATATCTGGTTTATTTTTTTTGGTCCCCCAGGAAATTATACCCCTTTATGGTATGTTTATTATGATGGTGGGAGCTTTACGTTATCTGACTACTATGCAGGTGGGGGGGGGGGGGGTATAACGGGACTCACCCATGTATACGTCCAAAATTTTTTAGGTATGGTGAGAATGTAACAGATTGGGTTCCATGGGCAGCTGGATATCCGATTCACACCCCAGAAGTTAGACCAGTTGTGGCGTGCAATGCAAGTGGAGAGTGTATAAATGACTACAACTTAGATGACTACAAACACTACGTTGTTTGCGAGATATCTGAATAACAGACACTGAAAACTAATAATTGATTATCACCACTCAGTACAAGGGTGCATGATCAGTGATGTTTCCAACCAAACAAAACTCCAGCCTTACATTGTTCGAGATTATCTAGTCTGAATAAATATTGTCCCAATAAATTGTCTGAAAAAAATCAAGCGATCTGAGAACTTCCACTGTTTGAGAACTTTCATTTCTCTTTACAAAATGTCTGGCCTAACACAGGTTTTGTTAAACACTTTATCAAGGCCTTACACAAAAAAATAGGTAGCCCAGGTCTAGGTACCGACTATTATGAAGAGACAATGCTCGACCCAAATGTATTTTGAAATTACCATACTCGACTCATTTGAGCTATGAAAATATTTTAGCTGGACTTTAAAACATTCTGGACTTTAGCTCGACTCAGATTTTTCGCAAAAGACTTTAGCTGGACCCAAAATTTTACAAAAGACTTTAGCTCTATACCCAAAATTTGTGCTGGACTTAAGCTTGACACAATGTTTGCAAACAAAGTCGAGTTAAAGTCTTTTTATGGGTTCATCATTGATCTTTTCATAAGTCTGCTTTTCTGCCATTAAAACTTTCCGTGCAAAATTGCATATAACCTAGTCATCGTGTATGCTCCTTCGGTTTTTACGAATCAGGAGAATCACTAATCCCTCAAAAACCTGCAATATTATAGTCAATATTACCCCCCCCCCCCCTACTAGACTTTTAAAGTCTTTTCTTAAGTCAAGGCCTAGGCCTGGGGAGATCTTATACGATAGATTTTACAGCTTAATAGATCTTAAAACGGAAAAAAAGTCTACCTTATGAGATCTTACGATAACAAAAATATGAATTAAAATTCTTGTAAGGAAAAAAATGTTTAATAAGATCTTAGTACTCGAGGCAATGCGGGCGCATTCAAAACAACGCAATGTTGAATTTATTGATGTATAGTTAATAAAACACCCTGCACTGAAATGCTGGAATTTTAGCGTTCATATTTACCGAAAAAACAGCTCAATCGAAAAATGATTTAAAAATTAACACTTGGGTTTTGATTTCAGCTCACATTAGTTTCTCTGAAGCTGATAGTACCCGCCTGAATCATCAAAGTGTTTTGTTTTAATGATTATTAAGAGTGATTTGTTCCTGGGTTGATGTTTCTTTGATTTCAAACAAGGATCATGTATGATTTCATACTGTCTATACTTGATTTCTTAATGAGATCTTTGTATGAAACCAAAGAAATTGTATACGATTACCAGGAAATCGTATTTGATCCTTGTATGATTACCAAGAGTCATACATCTTTTTTTTCAAAAATCTTTCAGATTTTGTTTTTTTAATCTTTTTTCGGTAAGACATCACATATATGATTCCCAGGCATCACTTTATGATCAGCCCAAAATACCAAAACGTACAAAATTATTTGCAAAATTGGGCACTAAATAAAAGAGTCAGTCCAAATAGATAACAAAAGTTTTGATAATCTCTACAGCCAGTTTATACCTATAAATTCTCATTTTAAGAAAAATTTTAATTGTTGCATTACCCTATAAATCGTTTTTGGATTAGGTTTAAAATGCAAAGTTATTCTAGTAGCACACGCAAAGAATCAATTGTGGATTGCAAATGCAATATAATAGTTTAGTATGTCCTCTGACTACATTATACGAGAATTTGTTTCATCAGACAATGTTTTATGTGTATTATATGACCTTGTATGATTTACAACAAATTTTTTCATTTTCAATAGAAAATGGAGTTTCTACAGTTTTTAGGCTGTGAATTTTTCTGACTGATCCCTGTTTGATTTCTAGGAAATCATATATGATCCTTGTATGACAACCAAGAATTCATACAAATCATGAATGACCTAGTATGACTACTACGAAACACATATGACTTAGGACAAAATTAATGAAAGTTGTATGATCGTTGACCCGGGCTGACATTACTTCTTCCAAAATTTATTTTCGTGTTAGTGGAGAATGTAAAAGAAATATTGATGTAACAAAAATATTAAAATGTTTCCGTGCTGGAAAGTTGTTACCGAAGACCTTTCACTAAAGTAAAAATTCCTCTTGGCATGAAAGTTACCTATTTTTTTCTAAAGACATTAAAAGTTTTGATAATTAAATTAGGCAAGCAAATCTTTTTACGAAATACATCGGTTATTAAATGTTCCAACCCACCTTAGTGTGGAACGGAATATATACTCAAATGTTTTTTTTTTGTTTACCCGATTTTGGCCAATCAATATATTCATTGTAGAGTATTGCGATTAGTTTAATTCTAAAACCCGTCCAGCGGAGGACAAAAAATTAAGAAGTTTATTTTTATTATTTAATTTTGTTGTTTTATTTCACGGTGTTAATGACGTTTAAGCAAATTTGCTGAAAACTGCAAATATTTTAACAAAAGTGTTGTTAGTTTCCCTTCTAACGATAGAATAGTGTTGTTAAACTTTTTGACTAATTTTTTTGCAAAAATTTTTGCTTAAGGTTAAAAATTTCAACCTTTTGCATTAAAAAAGCACGAAAAATATTTTCACCCATATTGACTTTTACTTTTAACTTTTTTCCACAATAATGGGAACACTGACGTGATCCTATTGAACGAAATTCAACAATTAGTTCAGTTTTGGTCTAGTCGTTGTTTTTTCAGCACAGTAATTTTTCGGATTGGATTGTAATCAGTCGCTGTTTTCAGAAATTTTTGCTTTTCCAAAGTTAACTACAGAGCAGAAACATTCAACAAACCAATGGCAAGTCCAATTGATTTCCACGGAGCTTCGGAGAAGTGTTTGGCTTTCTTATTCGAGAGCTTCTAATCGTTTCGTCTTTTAAAAAAAATTTTTTTAAAAAAAAATTTAGTAAGCTTTGCTATTGGTTTCTCTTTTTGCAGGTCAGATTGAAGCTAAAGGTCAGAAACAAAAAATTGTTTTTCTCATTAATTGAAAACTAATATAGACTGCTGTTTTACGTTTTATGTAAAGGTTTTTGGCTTTGAAAATACCAGTTTTCAAAAATTTTTGATTTTGGACGTTTTTTCTTCTTTGAGGTTATTTTTGCCCCATCACATCAATGACTGATCAGATATCAAAGTACTGGCTTTTAAAAATCATTAAAAACCAGTGCTTAGACGCGGATACATAACCGTCACCTAGCTGAATTTAATAGATATCTAATTTTGCAGTTAAAAAATTAAGGTTTATCACTTTTCAATACGGCTTCCTTTGAATGAACAAGTAAATCTGTTCACTGATTTCAGTTAATAGCTAAAACTTCTTTGACTTTGAAATCAAGCGCTTTAAAAAAATGTAGACCTATTTTTTACCTTTGCTCTTGCCTCTCCTTTTTTGTCTACTTGATACCTAGTGTCATCAACAAGATGTCGCATACCAAATTACTGGAGTTAAAGAAAGTCAAATTGCACTTATCTAAGGTCTTTAGTGCACTGTTTTATTGTTTTAACTGCATTAATACCCGTTTTTCCGCAAAAAAAAATAATTCATTTTTTATTATTGTCTAATTATTTTTCTTTCTAAGGGCGATTGAAAAATGACAGATTGCTTTGGTTTTTTTTTCGGAGAAATAGATGAACCTATTTTTGGATATAAGTGAATAGCTAATGTTTTTACGACTTTGAAATTAATTTTTATCGAACAAGAAGCAAATGTGTTTTTTAACTTTGCATCATTTTGTTTTATTTGTCTACATGTTGAATAGTCCCATTATTCACAGTATCCATACTGTAAGAGGTAACAAAAGAGCAGTTTCAAACTTTCGCAATTCAACTGTTTCTAAATCGAGTTTAGGCAAAAAGCGGTGAATCAGTTCACAGCTGTAGAGAGATATAGGCGTGACAAGACAATAACTGTCAGCGCTATATACTGTTAACTAAAGTTTACAGAAGTGTTACACAAGTGATAGAAAGTTTATTGCGTTTGAATGAAATGGCAACTTAGTTTGAGACCGAACGGGTAAAGTTAACTAATTGAACAAATGGCCCGAATGGAATGAGAGGATATTATTATATGGGGATTATCAGTGTTTATAATAATACTTGAGTCTTGGTTTCTCTTTTGGGGTACTTCCGTACCCCAAAATGTCGTCGCAATTGTGGTATGCTTCAGCATGTGGGTATCTGGAAAATCTATCGACTGAGATTAGTTTGTAGGATTCCTTATTATTTTCTTGTATGGGTCCTGTGAAATCGATTTGTACTTCTTCATTAGGTTCTTGTAGATTGGGAAGGTGTGTATGTTTATTTTTTGGGATTATTGGTTTTAGATTCTTACCTATTGATGTGCTTGGCTTGCACCTTTGTGGGATTAAGACGATCTCCCTGTGGATGCGAGGCAACCAGATTAGTTTTGCCATGTACATCATGCCGGCTTGTCCCGTGTGAGTTTTATGGATTGATTGTAGAGCAATTTCGCGTAAATTTGGGGGTATATAAAGTTTTCCATCATAAAGTATGCAGCCGTTGTCGTTCACAAGTCTTTTTTCAATGTATGCCTCTAGCGTGAGTAATGTTTAAGGGCTAGCCAATCTTGGTTTTGTATCATTTGTATCATTCAAATCCTGTCGCTTTGATTATCAAGTCTAATAGCTTCAGAAATAAAGTTCTCATTAAGGACTTTGTGTAAATTAGATAAAGGAATTGACGGTACCGATTGGGTATTATCAATTGGATTTTCTATCCAGTTGGGATCAAGTGGGGTTGTTCCTTTTCCTATGTTAGTCGGGTTATCCTTTTGGGTAGCAATTTTCATAGATTTTTGGTTATTTGTTTAGTTAGGGTGGTTGCTAACGTTGGGATTTTCTTGTAGTGGGATGGTTTTCATTTTTCTAGTGCGGGATATTTTATAAATAGTTTTCTCGAACGTGTTTGAATTTGGGTTATTGCGTGTGCAAACTAGGACTTGTGTACTTAAGTTAAGAGAATTTGAAGGATATAAGGAAAGATGATGTAAAGAAGAATTTGAATGAGTGCAAGAATGCGACTGTTTTAGACAACGAGAACGGCAAAAAGCGTTTGTGTTTTGTTTGCTTCCTTTTTTTGCTTTTGTTACGTCATTTCTTGCGTGCTGTAATATAGGCGCGTTTTGATTGGATGAAATTCTTTGTGCGTTCTCTAGTACATGTTTGAATGTGTTTTTTAAATTCAGTACATAATTTTGTCGCTTTCGAGGGGTTGTGGTGCTGGGGAGATGGGGTATCTACTGAAATAGTCTGCAAATCCCATGTGTTTTCTTGGTACTTGTTGTACGGTGAAGTGGAATTGTAATAGTCTGTCTACTCAACGGTTCAGGCAGCTCTGATATGTTTTATTTCCCCTATTGTCTTTTAGGGACGATAGAAGTGCTTGGAGGTCTGTTTTGAGTTCAAACTTTAAACCGTATAAGTAGTATTTGGAATGCTCTAGAGACCATACGACTGCGAGAAGTTCTAGTTCGTTAGTGCTATATTTTTGTTCGTTGCAGTTTAGGATCGGCTTGCATACGCTATTGGTACCAATTGTTGTCCAAATATTGTTCTAGGCATGCTCCTAGACCGTTTTTGCTTGCGTCGCATCTGACCCGTGTGGGTTTTGTTGAATCAAAGTGTTTGTTTTCTATTATTTGTGTTACGGATTGTTTATTTTTGTTAAAAGCTGTATCATGTTCGCTCAAACATTATAGTTTTGAGCCTTTGATGCTATTTTTTGTTGATAGTAGGGGTCTGAGAGTTGCTGTTATCTCTGATAGGTTAGGTATGAATTTTATCATATGGTTTATACTACCCATGAATGATCTAAGTTGTTTGAGTGTGTGTGGTTGTTCCATTTCTGACATGGCTTTCGTTTTCTTCTCTGTTGGTATTATCCCGTTTGGGCTAATTTTGTAACCGAGCCAAACAATTTCCATTTGGGCGAATTCACATTTATGTAAGCTTATAGCTAGATTTTCTTTGTCTAATCGTGATAGCACTTTAATTATTTCCTGTTCGTGGTTGATGATTATAATGTCTTCTAGGAATGCGTGTGCTGAATCTATAATATTTAATGTGTAGTCTATTGCTGTTTGGAATGTGGCGGGCATGTCTGTGAGTCCGTAGAATCCGTTTATAAATCTGTACGTTCCTGTGGCGTTTGCTCCAAGTATTTTAAAATTGCAGTGTTTTTGTGTGTCTTTGTGAAGTGGGATTTGGCTGTACGCATATTTTAGATCAATTTCTGAAAAAAATAGTGTCCCTGAATTGTTTTTTATTTCGCTTTTTTTTGGAAATGGTGTTCATTAGGTGGTCAATGCTTTGCATTTGGTATTTGTTTTTGTATATCGCATAGTTTAATTCTTTTGAGTCTAATGTTGTTTTAATTGAGTTATCACTTTTAACTGTGATAACCACGGGGCTTATAAAGTACTCGTCTGAACATTTTTCTAATTTGATAATTTGTTTGTCTTCGATTAGTTTTTCTAGTTCTTTTCTACTTTATCAATAAATTATATAGGTACCCTTCTTCCTTTATGTTGTGTTGGCTTGAGATATTGCTTAAATGTGGATTTGGCTACGCGATTTTTCGATCTTCCCAAGCGGGTACGTTGAAAATTTTGATTTTTTATTTTTGAAAATTTTGTGTGTTGATTTTTGGTTTTCTGTTGTAATGAAATTTGTATTTTTCTCACCTTTCTTTGTTTGTGATATTTGTGGTCTGAGTATTTTTGGTATTTCTCTGCCCAGTAGGTTCACTGTGTTGTGTGGTACTACCAACATTTTACAGTTTGGCGCGGCTGTGTTTCCGGATGATAAGTTGATGTTGAGTGTGCTGTTTATTTCAATTTTGTTGTTGTTGAAGCACCTAAATTCTCATACTTTGGTGGCTTTATTTTCAATGTCTTTTCCGAGTTTGTTTATAAGCCAGTTTGCTGTTGATTGTGACACGAAGCTTCTCGCGATTCTCGTGTCTACTAGCCAATGTACCTTCCATTTTCCCGTTTGGGTTTCCGTCCAATAATCTCCCATTTGGGATTGGTTGATTTTGTTTTTATTTTTGTTTGTGACCAATTCCATTTGACTAGGTTGACGGTGTTTCAATCTTTCATCATTTCTCTTATATGGCATGTGCTCTCTGGGTCGATTGATTCGTTTTCTTCCGACTGGTTGCTTCCAGTTTGGGATACGTCGTTCGTTGTATCATTTTTAATATTTCTGACTCTCCTTGTGTTTTGTTGATAATTGTTATTTTGATTTGTGGAAATTGTGCTTCTGCTCTGTGTGTTTGTTGTTTATTGTGGTCTTTGTGTTGGTCTGGGGGGCATTTCGGCTTTGCACCTTTTTGCGTTGTGGCCTATCTTTTTGCATATTCTGCATTACTGATGTGGCCTGGAATAAACTTATATCCACATTTCCAGCAATATGGTACTGGTCCTGATTTTGGTGTCTGTAGTATGCGCGTTCTTTGTTTTATGTTTTTTCTTTGCTGTGTGTTGTTGCGTCTTGTGTATTGAATTTCTGTTTTTCCTTGTGGGTTTGTGTCTAATAGCGATCTGCTTGGGTTGGCCATTTTTTTGTTGACTTTCTTGGCCTCTTTCTCTTGCGAGGGCGTATTGTAGTGTCCCGGTTGGGTCGCGATCTTCTGATAATAGGTCCATTTGTAGCTGTGGGTTTCGCATACCCTGAATGAAGATACTCTTCACTAAACTGTCTTCCAAGTCTTCCCAGTTGTGTAGTGCAGGTTTTTGTTTTAATCTAAAGTGGAATTTTTCCAGTGATTCGTTTCGTTGTGTTCTTGTTTGCAATTGAAGAATTGGTATCGATCGAATGTTTCATTTCTTACTTCTTTGAATGTTTCCTTTAGTTGCTCCACAAATGCATCTGTTGTGCATTTTGACATCTCTGTGTGAGGGTTCCTTTGGTGGAAGATGTTTGTAGCCTCGTGTCTCGGGGACAGGTAAATGAGGCTTTTTATTTTTGTGTCGGCCTCATCCCATGGAATATTATCCAAGCATGGGCCTTTGTCTTCTATTGCTAGGCATTGATTTTGCAAATCGACTTTGCGTTTGATGTTTCTTTTTTCTCTTTGCCTTTTCTCGACTGTTGTTTCATCTGAAGTGGGGGGTTCATACATGGGTTCGTGTGGGTAGTCAAGTTCTGTGTTTTGTGGTTTGGGTCTGAGTAGTTTTTCTACTTGAATATTTTTTTTGGCTGTTATAGCCAGTTTTGCTGTTTCAAACCATTTTTCCCTCACTATGTTTGGCTGTGGTCCTTTATCCTAATATAGTGTAACCCCGATTGGGGATTTCGCCATTGCTGACTGCCCCATGTAAGAGGTAACAAAAGAGCAATTTCAAACTTTCGCACTTCAACTGTTTCTAAATCGACATTAGGCAAAAATCGGTGAATCAGTTCACAGCTGTAGAGAGCTAGAGGTGTGACCAGAGAATACCTGTCAGTGTTCTGTACAGTTAACTAAAGTTTACAGAAGTGTTACACAAGTGATAGACAGTTTACTGCATACGAATGAAATGGCAACTGAGTTTGAGACCGAACGGGTTAAGTTAACTAATTGAACAAATGGCCCGAATGGGTTTATAGTATATTAGTATATGGAGATTATCAGTGTTTATAATAATGCATGTGTCTTGGTTTCCCTTTTGGGGACTTCCGTACCCAACATACAACATTGGTTTTAAAATGGCGCGAATGATTATATCTTTTTTGGAGCAGATTTTGGTTTTAACTGCTTCGACATCATTTTCTCGCAAAATTTAGTTGACTTTTTCATCTACAATTGTCGTTTATTTTTACAAAATTAAACCAAACACTTTCTACCTTGCGATTTATCTTATCTCAGAAACTGGCCATTACATGTCGTCTCCTTTTGTCATAACCTCCCCATACATTTTCCAGTCATGCTCCGCTAATATCTGAACTCGTTTTCCTTATTGATCTTATTGATTCTGATATTGACCTGGATTAACGGGCCAGTTCATTTTGACATTAAGTATCTCTAGCTGACCCAGGCAGTCCCCCTGTCACGACCTAATCTGATATCGCACAAAGTGGTCCTTTTGGGGGTGTTTTGCCCAAATCTAATATAGATTGGTATCCCTTTTCAACCCAAATCAGTGTGAACACTTCCGGAATAAGACGGGACTTTAAACAACACAGTGGTAATATCAATGTTGCCCTTTAGTACGTATCATTTTGGGTTGATTCGGGAGTTATTTCAGGGTGAATTTGCAAGCTTGCTGTGAAATAAACACAGCTTTTATTTTGACAGTTATTAGCATTGGTTGGATAAAATATTTTCTAAATACTTTCGAAACAGGTTCGTAAAGCTGTAAACAAAAACCTTGGTCATTTTTGCTCTATAATGTGCTAAAAAAACCTCTAAATATAATTCAAAAATTTTTTTTATTAGTTGTTTTTTCAAGAAAGAGGACGAGGTCATAAAAAATGTCCGCCTGTAATCTTTTAATTTTCTCGTAAGAAATGAACCCCCCCCCCCCACACACACACACACACACACACACACACACACACACACTACACAAACCCTATATTTGCCCGCTTAAACTCGTAACTACAAATGATACTTTCCCCCAGCATTTTGTTTGCTATTCAATTTGACTAATTGGAACATTGCGCAATATCGCAGCGAGGGGGCATTACTTAGTTATTTGAGAAGGTTTTGATTTTGGTTAACTAATCCATAACCATACTCATAACTTTGTATGTGGAGGCAATCTACAGATCACATTTGCAGAGCGTGCAAGTTATTTTCTGTCCAAACAATTTGTATTTATCCCCTAAAATCCCACCTTTCTGAGTTAAAATTCGAATTTGTATCTTCCGTATTAAAGTTCCTTATTTATATAAACTTCTGCTGAAAGTAAAGATAATTCATATTATTATATTTGAGATTAGAGTGCTTTACTTTTTCGGCTAAATCAATGGACAATAATTAGATTACAGGTCTTATGGTTTTGCTATTCTCTGTAATTTATCAAGAGAACTTGAAAAAGCTTATCAAAGGTAAAAATAGGGCTATAAATTTTATTTCGATATACACGCAGAACTGTTGGCTCCTTTTTAACCTTCACACAAAAGAAAAAAATCAGTTAACCAACAGACTTGAATCTTTTACGCTTGTGATTAACATAACTTACCTTTCAAAGAACATTTATCTCAGTATTATCAGTCAAAACCCAACTTTTGCTTTGAGAAAACTCGAACTACATTGTGGGTGGAAATTCGTACCGGAAAAGCAATTTTACCGCTTTATAACAAGGCTTCAGCTGCGGGGAACGCGATTTTCGTTTTCGAGCGTGCAGCTTTCTAAGGTTTTCCTAAAGAACTGTTTGGGTTTATTTTGTCTTCCTCATTAAATTTCTATTATAAATTGTTGATTTTACTTCAATTAAGGTTTCGAGTTAAACGGGGCGCGAACGTCTAACAGGGGATTAACTTGTGGTTCCCTTATTCCCTTATAGTCATGGTTTTGAGCCCTGAAGGCTGTAAACTTTGTCTCGCAATAATTGTTTTGCTTATCTTTGATCTGGAATTTGTTTCATTCTCTTTGAAACGAACATAAAGAGAAAACTTCCGAACCTGAGGTAGGTTTTTTTATTAAGAATTTGCAATTCAGAAAGCCGTAACTAAAGTAACTCGATCAAAAAATTTGTACAAATTTAATCAATGATCAAATACCAGGTTATAACACTTCATGGTAAAAGATTTACAGAATCTGAGGCTTTTTGTAAATATACGGAGAACATTAGAGAAAATTATCAAACCACTCAAATAAATTTTTTTATATTATTTGTTTTAAGACTCAATATTGCACTTAAGAGTTTTCAATTAAGACTCTTCTTTAAGAGTAGGAAAAAAAGTATCAAGGGAGACTATTGTTTTTTCATTTTCACTTCTATAAAACTGTTTTCTGAGCACGTAATATAGTGAAATTTTTCAACAATTGTTTGAGCTTTCTCACATCTTAATTATTTCATTCGTGGAAGCCTATTTTTAGAAATATATTTTTCACAGCGCATAGAAATGCAAGTCTGCAGTGACTAACTGACAAAAATATGTACTGTTTGTGCAGATTGAACTCTCTCAAAAGTTTTCGAATTTCTGAGTTTACCAGGATCATATCCCACCCATTAGTAAATTTTTATCTTGAGGCTTTAAATTTTTTTCGAGCACAGAAAATATCTAACAGCTCATTTAACATTTTTTTTTCTATCGTCATTTGAACACTTAATTATTTCATTCCTGGAAGCCTATTTTTAGAAATATATTTTTCACAGCGCATAGAAATGCAAGTCTGCAGTGACTAACTGACAAAAATATGTACTGTTTGTGCAGATTGAACTCTCTCAAAAGTTTTCGGATTTCTGAGTTTTTCCAGGATCATACCCCACCCATTAGTAAATTTTTATCTTAAGGCTTTAAATTTTTTTAAGCACAAAAAATATCTAACAGCTCATTTAACATTTTTTTCTATCGTCATTTGAACATCTTTTAACAAAATAACAATCGGCAACCAAAAGTTACTATTTAAAGTTCAAAAATTAATGGCTTTGGCTGGCATGTAACAGTTCAATTGGTCATATGAAAAAAACAAAAAAGTTTTTATACGCTAAGTATATTCCAATAGGTATCCGCGTGTTCTCTACTATGTATTGAACATAATTATTCAACAGCAAAATGAAAAAATCAATATTATAGATCAAAATCGCGCTCGTTTTTAAGGCTAGATTCGCAAAAACCGTTGTTAGACAAATTTAATTACTATGCAGAGAGTTTTTGCATATTTTATTTCCTGGAGTTCCGCTAAAGTCGCAAAACTTTAGATTTAAAAATTTAATTGCTATAAACGTTTTTTCGCATGCGTCAATTCCTGGCCTTCAAGGTTGAAAAGTAATACTTTATAGGAGGTATCGAAAAACGGTTTGTGGGCAATTTGTGATTGACCATCTATTTCATCCTAATTAAATATAGGAAACAGCTCGCCAAAAACTGTCCTCTTAGGTTTTGAGAGAAACGTTCTGCTACTTTTTCTGCTTTTTTGTTTAAAAAACTGCTTGGTTAACTTGATTGAACTTGTATTCTTTTCATCTAGTTTTTGTTTTTTTGAGCCTTTATAAAATATGTAAGTTTTTAGAAGTCATTTGTTATTGTTTTAATTTAATTTGTTTTTCATATACAGAAGTTTTAGCTTATCAGAAAAAAACAGTCAGACTTTTTAAAATTAGATCTTGTTGCATAGCTCTACCTCCCTTAGCAAATTTAATTCTCGAATCATTATCACCAGTTTTTGGATTTTTCAACCCATTCTCAAATTTGAAAACGACACAATTTTTTCCTTAAGTTTTTGAGGATTTCAACTTGTTACAACAAACAAATTGAATTGACAGCTCATGAGTTGCACTATAAGCTTGCATCAACGCGTCAGTTGAATATTAGCGTTTAATCCATTTATACACTTAGGGTAGAAATAATAGCAAAGTGATCAATCAAGGAAAATTGGAAAAACTGTATAATGATGGGGGTGAGTAAAATTGAGACGGGATTTTTTAGATTTTTGTTATACAAAAAAAGAGATGCGAGCTGTAAGATGCACTTAGCTGTAATACAGGGATCTTGCTTTTTACATTTAAAATTTAATAATTTGTATGGAGTTTTTTGGACTTGGGCGGCAATTTCTGTTTTATTTTGATGTTTTCATCTTGATTTTCAAAAAAAGACACATTTGATTTACTTCGGCATTTTTTTTAGATTTCTTTGAAGGGCGGTAAAGATTTTATTTGACTTGAACACTATTTTTTGTTATAAAAATATGGATTTCTTCAGTTTGTCGCTTTTTGATTTTTTTTGTCGTCGTATCTATTAGTCTCGTAGACTCTCTAGTGGGGCACAACTCCTGTCTTTGCTAGTCTCGTTTCTTATCTGACGTCTTTAAAGACTTTGACTCTAATTGTTCCCAGCAAAATGAAATTTTTTCAAGTTTGCCAGTTTTTGTAGGTGTTTGTCCTATAACCTAATCTTTAAAATCTTTGGCTTTAAAAGTTCCAATTGATGTCTAAATTTTTTAATTACATTTAAACATCTCTTTCCAAAAAATATCAGTGATTTTTATAATGTTGCTCATTGTTTTATTTCTTTCTGTTGTCCTTCCACTTAAAACACATCATGGCGGGTTTCATCACTGAGTATCTGGTTTCTACCACTTTAATACTTTCATTTCCTGTATACCATTTTTAACAAGTATAAAAGAAAGATGTTGATAAGATTTTGATCAGGCCTGATTTGTCTCACTCAACAAAACTATTTTCGCAATTGAAGACTTGAAAAATCTGTTATAGTTTTAAGGCCATAAAGCAAAATTGCAAAAATATCTTTAATTCGAATGAATTGCTGTTTCATTTTGCTCAAACCATATCAAATCACTCTGTATCTGTTGCTATCCTTACTATACCCCATGTATGTCTATTTTGCAGCTAGTCCGGCAATCTTTTGGCTATAATTAAATTAAATTATTTATTTCGTTTATAGAAAGCTAAAACAGGATACTTCTATTAAACTTTCTAATTGAAAACCGCTTAAAAGACTGTTCAAAAGAAATTATCGCCTCCTTCGGAGTTTTTTCTTCTTTTAAGTACTTTTATAAGGGTTTCACCTTTTCATATTTTGATAAGGTCCTAATACAGCCATGGCGACAAAACAAACTAATAAATAAGTAACATATGGGAGAAAGTGGTTTTTAACAAAATTGAAAAATAAAACACATTGATTTCTTCTCTGTTTTCATCCCTCAATTTTATTGTCAACTTTTTTATCTGAATTTTCGAGTTGACGTTTTAACCTAGAATCCGAATCATTTGTTTTCTTCAAGTTGAGCTTTAATTGAATCTCAAACTCTGATAAAATTTTGCAGCTGAAAATCAGCTGCTCTTGCAAGTAAAATTAGGAAAACTCGTACATCATTCTGGTTATCTCTTAGAATTGTCTCACCAACCATCTTCACATAGAGCCAGTTAATGACCCAAGGGACAGCTTATTCAATGCACCACCACGTACACAATTGGTTAATACTCCGCCTCCTTACAATCAACTAAATCTGCACACATTTTGTTATCTAAGAACCCCCTAACTCATTTGATTACTCGTGAACTAATTATGCTTTGCTTTAAGGAACAAGACTTTGATTATCTTTCTCTTCGGAATTTGATGATTTGATGAATAAATTTCACAGTCTGCTGCCCTTCGCGTTATCTTCTTCAGCCGTACGGTCACAAGGTCATTTCGCACAAACAATTGATACAAACAAAGCGGGCTAAAAAGAACTAACGGCTAAAAAGAATGTTTGATAAACGCCCGGAAACAGTCCCGTGTCCTCATTGTTGTCAACCGTGACAGGAAAATCAGAGACAGATTTGGTCGGCTATTTTAGGGACGGTGAAAGTTGTGGATACGCAGATAATTTTCCTAATCTATGTAGAAAAACTAATTAAAAAAATAGCAGGACAAGTCCTGATGTAAAATTCATAGAATTTTCATTGACTAAACAAAAACTAGACCTAGAACGGACTATGAGTGAATTGGGAAAACCATTTCCAAAAAAATTAGATAAAAAAATTAAAAAATTGAAAAACAATGTCAAAATGCCGAATATGAACAAAAAACTTTTATCGAGAAAGAGCAATTTGGTTCAACCGAAAAACTAGACCATTAAACCGCAGAGGTATACCCAAATTGTCACGGGCAAATATGCCCGATGCATGTATCTCGTGTTCGTTTTTCCTATGTTAATACATTGAAATTAGAACAATATTGCGGAAAATAGCTACTTTTGCAGAAACCGGCAAAAAGGAAGGGAAATTAGCAACCCATGTTCGCAGAAGCGTCCTAATCTTAGCCGCAAAATACAAGTACAAACTTTATAACCTATTTTGCGCACGTCTTGTATCACGCATCTGCTCCATTTATATACCAATTTTTCGCACGCAATGTAGCTTGATTTCCCATATAATCCGCAATTAAGTCTATTTTAATTCGCGTTTTTGAGCAAAAAGTGATTTGTAAAGCTTTATTACTGCTTTATTATTACTTACCAAAGAGTTCCTAGCCGGTTAATTGAATCTACACCAGTACATTAACATACCATCATAGAAGTTTTTTTTATAATTTCACGATATTATTTCACCCTTAATTACTTATCAAAGGGTTCCTAGCCGGTTGATTGAATCTATACCCGTCCCTTGAACGAAGCCTTTTTTGAGCGAGGTATTTTTCAGAAGAAATCAGTTTTTTGTGGCACTGGGACGTACATCATACATTTCACAAAATAGACTCGACCAGTGAAAAACGATTTGGACAATGAAAATAGATTTGGCCAGTGAAAAAAGATTGGGCCAGTCCCACATTGACAAACAAAGCCTTTTTTCAGCGAGAGATTTTTCGGGAAAAAAACAGTTTTTGTTGCATTGGGATGTACCATTTTTTTAAAAAAAATGAACGCGAAGCAAAAATTTTTGGTTCATACAATCCATATGAAGAGGAGATTCTACGAAAAAAGTATGAGCAACATACAACAATTCTTTAAACCATGGGGTTGCATCATAATTTTGAATTACGAAGCGACTTTAGAGAAACATTTGACGAATTCGCCAAACTTGATTTTATATAATACTATTGATAAATTTCTGTACGTCATGGGGAAAGTAAGCCTGACACCCGTTTCTCTTATCAATTTGATCCACCTAGACCTAACAGCCGAGAAATAAGAAGGCACTTTACATAAAAAACAGACGATTTTTTTGCGTTTCAGAACTTTATTTTTCTAATTTACCAATTTTTCTCAAAGCCACAATTTTTGGTTTAATACAATCCATATGAATAGGAGCAACATTCTTCAATATTTTGACCCATAGGGTCACATCATATTTTTTTTAAAAAGAGACGAATTTTGAGAAACATTGGACGAAATTTCAAAACTGGACTTTATATAACACTAATCTTAGTTTTCTTTACATCTTGGCCACGTTTTGCCTCCTGACACACTTTTGATCATCACTTTGAACCACCTAGACCCAACAGTTGAGAATTAGGAAAGCATTTCCATAAAAAGGCAAATTTTTTGGGTTTCCGAACTTTACTTTGTAATGTACCAATTTTTCGAGTATTGTCCCAAAGCCACAATTTTTGGTTCAATACAATCCATATGAACAGGAGATACTACGAAAATAGTATGAGCATCATTCTGCAACTCCTTGACCCACAGGGTCACATCATATTTTTTAAAGAAGACAAAATTTGAAATCATTGAATGAAAATACAAAAACTGACTTCGTGTAGCACTAATCTTAAATTTCTTTACATCAAAGCCAATATTAGCCTGACAGACGTTTCCCTTATAACTTTAAACCACCTAGACACAAAAGCCGAGAAATAAAAAGACATTTTACATAAAAAAGAGACGAATTTTTTCTGTTTCCGAACATTACTTTTCTAATGTACAATTTTTTCAAGTATTGACCCAAAAGCAAAAATTTTTGGTTTAATACTATCGATGTGAATAAGAGATAATACAAGATTAGTATGAGCAACATTCCATATCTCCCTGATCCATAGGGTTATATCATATTTTTTTAAATAAGAGAAGAATTTTGAAAAACGTTGGACGAAATTGCAAAAGTTGACTATATATAACACTAATCTTAATATTCTTTACATCGTAGTCAAAGGTGGCCTGAGAAACGTTTTTTTTATCACTTTAAACCACCTAGACCCAATTGTCGAGAAAAAAGCAAGCTTTTTACATTGATTAGTTTGCAAACTAAATTTATTTGCTCGTTGAATTAAAAAGAGAAAAAGGAAAAAATCTGAATTTTTTTTGAAAAATCGATTAATATTTTTTGATGATATTTGTCAAATTTTTAGCAACATTCCATATCTCCTTGACCCATAGGGTTACATCATTTTTTAAAATAAGAAACGAATTTTGAAAAACGCTGGACGAAATTGCAAAAGTTGACTTTATATAACACTAATCCTAATATTCTTGACATCATAGCCAAAGGTAGCCTGAGACACGTTTCTCTTATCACTTTAAACCACCTAGACCCAGTTGTTGAGAATAAAGCAAGCGTTTTACATTGATTAGTTTGCAAACTAAATTTTTTGTTCAGTGAAATAAAAACAGAAAGAAGAACAAATTTGACTTTTTTTGAAAAATCCATCAATATTTTTTGTTATAGTTGTCAAATTTTCAGGTCGATTTTCCCTACTTGGCAAACAAGCCGCTTGGTTTCTACTTCAGTGCCCCTACTTATAGTTCCCCTGAGTTTGCCATCCCAACTTTGGTATACAAGCTTTTTTTTTGGCGAGGGTTTTTTCGGAAAAAAAAACCGGTGGCTCGGCCTTTCGACTTTGTCTTTAAAGCTTTTTGTATTTAAATGGCTTTTAAGCTTTAAAAGCTTAAATTAAATCTTTAAGAAAGTGCTTATTACATAGCATTAAATAAGAATGTTCAAATTAGTCTCAATTGCGGATTAGAGATACTTTTAATGCGAATAATAGATACCTAAATTGAGCGGAAACGTGCTACAAGACTTGTAACCTACTTTTCGATCCAAACGTTCTTTTATTTCGCAAAATTGGTGGAACTTCTTTTCCGAAAATTAAGATACAAAGGATGTCTCCTAATTTCGTTCCTTTTAATTATCTAATTTTCGAGCCAATTTTACTAAGGCAGAAATTTTGGGGGTATACCTCTGCGGTGTAATGCCTAGAATGAACTATGAATAGATTGCAAAAACCATTTAGAAAAAAATCCGATCAAAACAAATTGAAAAAACAGTAAAAATCAAAGTGAAATAGTCACATGTGAATAAAAAACCACTAGCGAGAGAGCACATTTTTGTTCAAACACCGTTTTCTCAACACTTTAAAATTAGAATGAAAAAAATTTATGCTGCAAAGCGATTCGCGTTTTCGCTCCACTTGTTGTTTCGGCGTGACCAAAATCAGAACTCCAATTTAACTTAAAAAGTCTTGAAAATTTGTTAACGGATCTTAATAAAAACAGCGCCCCAATACAATTTAATCTAAAATTTAAAAAAACTTGACAGCAAAATGACGTTCGTGTTGAAAATTTTGATGATGGTCAAAAATTTGAAGAACACTATACCAAATATGAGCAAGGCCTTACACACAATACTTACTTTTCGATGATTGAGAATTTTGAGTTGACTGCTATCGTACCGAAAGAGATCTATATTAAACTAAGAACTTTCAAAGAAATATGTTCTACTACACTCCTTAAGTTTATTTTCTGTGGTCGATCTCTATCTGAAATAAAGTTTTCTGCTCACTCATAGGAATTAAAACGTTTAAACAGTGAATAAAACGACTCAAAGACTTTTTTAAATTATCTGGAATAGTTGGTAGGATAAATTGTGATACCATAAAAATATATTGAGCAAAAAATTATCAAATTTACATTTTTATGGTCAAAAAAGATCTATCAAACGTTCACTTATAGGACTATATTTTTTTGACACTCTTGGCTTTTGCAACACACCGGAGTCACTTCAAAATGACACCATCAATTACATCACAAATTAATGATCAATTTTTAAATGAATTTTTTTAGTTAACTCGAAGTACATCCAGAAGCCGCAATTCGTTGCAACATTAGTTTTCTAAGTAGTGATATGACTGCCTTATAGTCAATTTCGGTAATAGTTGATTTTGCAATAGATGAAACATGCCCTCTAGCAGATTTTAATTTCAACTGTTTTTTAAACGTCCAATTTCTAGTTAGCAGAAGTAAAATCGAAAACCGCGTTGCTTAAGGCGAGACACAGAAAATGTCTAAAAAATTTTGGACAGTAAAAATTTGAGGAAAAAATCATTATAGTAAAAATCGTTAAAAAAGATTAATTTGGACGCAAATATACAAAAAGAAGATGGATCCAAAAGTTAAAATCAAAAGATCATAAATTTTGGTCATCCATTACCTAAAAATTTGACATAAAGTAAACCGAGTCTGAAATAGTACTCTCAACGAAGAGAGTTAAACTTGAACAGCACAATAAAGAAGGCCGGAAACCATTTGCGTTCTGGTGGCGTTTTGTAAACTCAGTCAACCAACTGAGTCAGCTTTAAAATTACCAGCTGAAATCATGTATCTAAGCATGTAGACGAATTTTTAGAAGCCAAATCTGATTCTATTACATGCAGTGCGAAAAACTGATTGCTGATTTTTTTTTCCAATTTCATTGATAATACGACAAGAAAAACTGTGAAATTAGAAAGAAAAACAATTAGAAATGAATTGTTCCACCAACTTGTCGAAAATTTTGAAAACGGAATCAAAATTTAGGAATCATATAAACAAAGTTGCCAATGATGCCAACAAAAAAAAGCATAAAGTCCACCAGTACTTTGTCAACGATTTTTTTTAAAAAAGTTTGCGTGGTGTTTTTTCACCGAAAATAAACGCTGTGCTAAATTAAGTCTGCGATTGCCTCCGTATCAAAAACGACGAGCTCTGCAAATTTCTCTCTTATATACATAGCTACTAGCCTGACGTGCAAATCAAGTTGGGATGTGCTTGTGTCGACGACAGAATAACAATATCACAATTAAATTGGGACACATATGAGGAGGCCGTTGTAAAAACAAACCCAAAGAGCGGGTGGTGGATTTGTAATAAATATGACAATTTGTCCGCAGAAGTCTTTAAAAATTTCATTCTTTTCCGTAGCTTTCCTTTTTAAAAACGTTTTCATAATGTTTGTCATTTGTTGTCGGAGTCTTTTGCCGAAGTGCTTTTAAATTTGATCACCTATTCTTTGATTTGTTAATATAATCTGATCAACATAATTGTGACATAATCACAATCTTATTTTTATCCAGCCTTAAGTTTTAACTACATTGAATATCAATTTAAAATTCAGTTGATAATGTTTTACCACGACAAAGTGACTGGAACCTCACCCCAAAATCGTGGCACGCTACAAAATTCAAAATTTTCACTCGAAGTTTTTTCAAAAGTTTGTTTTGACTTGGGAATCAACTTGCAAGTGTTTCCCAAAATTTGGCCAAGACTTGTCAGACTTGTAAGACTTGTATTAAGACATACCCAGCACTGGAAAATGGTAAAAGACTTGCATTTAGACTTGCATAGTACTGATATAGTCTTGGAGTTCGGTAGGGGTGAAATTATCAAATTGATGCAATGCGTTTAGTTTTCGTACGAACCCCATTTTAAATTATTAAGGGAAATTGTTGTAAGTTAAAATTTTAACGATCGAAATAAAGAATAATAGCATAACAGGGAATTAAAGATAAAACTGTTTCGCATTTTTAGAGCTCTTGAAGCAATTGCATGTTGTTTATGAATAAAAAACTTTTGGGACCTCTGAGACAAATGATTTTTTAGCATCATAGCCGAAACAATTCGGGCGTTTCCTATTCGCGTTTTGCGTTTTGAAGTTTTTGTCAAAATAAATCATCTTTTATTTTTGCTAAGATTTCTTACTTATTAATTCGCCTTCATAGCATGACTGCCAAGAAAAGCCTTTTATGACGTTAAATAATTACTAAGACGTTTTTGTGATTTTCAACTCACCGAGGGTATCTAAGGACGGATATCAATTCATTTTTTACTTTGCTGAATTTGATCTCAAAAGACCTGGACAAACTTAATTCATAGTTATGGATATATTTACTTCACTTAAAATTAGTCGCCACTCTATCGACGTATTGAGTTCCCTCGCCAATAATCAAAAGGGGTTTCTGTCAAGTCCATCTGTTGTGAATGTAAAGCCACACTTACAGGGTTTAAAACCTCGCCAATACAGGAGTCAGTCAATATAATATCGTATTTTTAATACATTTAATCCACAGTCCCCCAAATTTAATACCCAAAAGTAGCCTCAAAATGGAATTAGTGCCAGTCTGTTTTGGTGACATACATGTCACTTCTCACCACTATACCCCCATGGGCGCTGTTTGTTTTCTTTTCATTTCCACGTGTTTGATCAGCTTTTTGTTTTAAACCAAACAAACTAATCAGAGGTGGGTAAAACAAACGTGAAAGGTGTTTTTTTATCAAAGTTGTTCAGCAAGCTTAACCAATTGAGTTTAATGTTTTCAATTTTTCCGATTCTATTATTCAGGATTTACAATCTAAATCTACGAAAGTCAAAGACTTATTTAGCTTCCTTCGAACATTAATTGAAACTCATCGACCACGATTACATCAGGAACGGAGAGATCAATTACATTTACGGTAAGTTTGTCCATTTTTGGTAAAAATTTATATATTTTTTACTCTTTCCGATTACGGTTTTTCTCGCTGTGACATCTTTCTACCAGTTTGAGGCCTCGGAGACTGTTTTAGACCAAAATTGCCTTTCGTATCTGATCAGAAATTGTCCAGACATTTAACCAGACTTATGTAGGAGCACTTTAGGAGACTTTTGCTTGTTTAGAGCATCTGTGATGATTCTGTCGCAAAAATCAGTTCTGAGGAAACGCTCGTCTTCTTATGACGAGGTTTTTGCTGATTAAATTGTTTTGCGTTAGAATCCATTTGAGATTACCCCGGATCTGAGTGTCATAATAATTCAGCACTGAATCATGAAAATTTCATTATGATTCTTTCTATTTCAAGAATTCTTGACAGGGCATTTTATAGCCTGATAATTTTAAATTTCAGAAACTGTTTCTGAGACTTCTTTCTATTTTTTTCTTCTCAGACTGAAAAATAGACTGGATTTGATCTGCACAGAATGAAATTTTGATGAGTCATGCACTGATTTTTATCTGGACAGCCTAAAATTCAGACTGATTTTTTTCTGCACATTAAGACGTTAAGCCTATTTTTTCTTTAAAAAAAACGTTGTCTGAACTAAAAAAAAGCTTCAATTAATAGAGTACATAAGGCGAAATAATTGTTCAAAATTGCAGTTCTTGATAAAAATCAATAAAAAGTTTGGAGTTTTTTGCCTGTTTCAAGAGATTCAAAGGTTGTTTCAAGGTCCCCTTCCCGTCATCACACCGTCCTCGTCATCAAACCGTTCCCGTCATCACACCGTTCCCGTCATCACACCGCTCCCGTCATTACATCATCACACCGTTCCCGTAATTACATCGTCATCACACCGTTCCCGTGCATGCACTGAGTTGTGAACTACGGTTTCGTGCCCATTAACGGAGTTCTGAGGCGGCTGTTGCACACTGAACCTGCTTCAACAGTCGCCAGACCCCCCATTACCTGACGTCAAATTACTCACAGAGATGCGTTTGAAATTTCAGGTGTCAAGAATTTGAGAGAATTGTAGAAATTTGTCCAATCATCTGAAAACAATCAAACCAGCCAAGAAAGGTACCGATCAGGGAAATCGGGAAAAATACATCACTGCTTTTATGATTTAAAAACAAATGTGACAAAGTTTCAAGCTGACAAAAGTGCTGTAAACTAGTTACACAGAACTCACATATAACCCACATAGAGCTCACTAAGAACTCATAGAACAAATGAGAATGGAGGAAGAGAGTTGGCTTTGCCAATCACCAGCTTTTTTCAAATTCGTCAAATACGGCAAGGATTAAAGCCGCTTTTAACCGGACCTTGGTCCCATAGCAAATCAGTCCTGAAACATTGTTTTCCATTTTTATATCGTCGGCCCAGAACTGTATCTGTTTTCGGGGGTTAAACTAAGACATTCATCCAAAATTCACTTACAATCTGAAATAAAAACCATAAAAAACTGCAGTTTTTGTCCAAATTTGGCAGGTTCCTGTCACTCGGTGTGTACTTTCTGGTTTTTGCGGGTACTTTTTTAAGAATAAAACGTTATTCTCAATGTTTTATTATAGTAATCTCATCATCTTGCTCAAACGGTGCATCGTCCAAAGTTTCACAATTTTTTTGGACATTTTCAACTTTTATTATGAATTTACTATGAAAATCATGAGAATCAAAACCAAAGATGTACAGCCTAGCTTCAGAAACAAAAGTATCTATGTGAATACACTGCACATAATGAGGTGGCAACATACTCTTAGGATACACTGATACAGTACTGGGCCGACCATATACAATTGGAATGCAAGGATTCAGTACTGATTTGCTATGGGACCAAACTCCGGGACCATAGATGAGACCCCCATAAAAATTTTTTAGTTACCATACAAATTGATATGATTCTCAGTTATTTTAGTAAGTCTTCAAGGGATTTCTGGAAGCTTAGAAACCATACTTAGATCATAAATGAGATCCCTCTGTAAACTTTAAATAAATAAATAATCGGGAATATGACAGACGTCGAATCAATTTCTATGCATCATAGCCTGATGTCCTTCAGAGCTCCTAAACATCATACTAAGTTATCATAATAAGTCACTTAGTAAACATTTACGTCTGATAATGGCATTTCAGACTGTACAAAACACTCAGGCAACAAAAAAAAATTATTTGCTTTGAAGAGTACAAATCAAAAATTTTGAATCTATACCGGTTTCCCCAAACAGCGGAAATCTATTCAAAATGACAAACGTTCTCCCGAGTTGTAAGCATTCATATCAATTGTTTCCGAGGAAAGCTGTTTTTAAGAACGCTACTTGATGTCCTCTTGTCTTCGTGAAAAAAGGAGAAATTTTTATGTATAGTGTTTAGCAACTATTCAGATATCATATAGCGGGCGCTCAGCAATCATAAAATAACTGAATACAACTCTTAACAAACACTCTCTCAATTATGACCAAACACTAATGAGCTTTAAACGACTTCTGAAAAGACCTCTGTTCACGTTGATGTTTAGCCGTTTAACTGCTTACACGTCTTATCAGTTCTTTCCGATCAGCTTTTTTTTCTCAGACAAAATGAGCTTGGATTCAACTGTGTCCAAAAACCATTTTCATGTACTTTACAAGAAAATTCCCGTACTGAAAGCAAAGCCAAAATAATAACTGGGCAATTCTAATTGCAAGGCTAGGTATCAGTACAGATTCAGAGCCGTAATCATAACACATTTTAGAAGACCATTTTCGCAAGACCAAATCCAAGTCTTGGCCAAGACTTGACAAAACCTAATACAAGCCTTGGTAGTCAAAATTAGTAAACAGACGTGAAAAATATCCGTGAAACGTCAGAAACAGCACATAAACAATTTCCAAAAAAGCCACCAATAAACGTCAAAAATAGCATGACAAAGGTCAAAAATAGTCAGAAAAACGAAAAAAGTCAAATAGTAGTAGAGAAAATAGCCAAAAAGTCTAATATAGTTGGAAAACGTCAAATGCAGCCAAAAAAATTATAATAACCATATTTTGTATTGGTTCCGCTAGCTGTTTCAGCACCACTCTCCTAATCCCCCACAAAAAAAACAAAAAAAAACAAAAAATTTATTCTTGATGAAAATGACTGAAAAGCTGTTGAAAAATCTTTTATATCTCATCTGACCCCTGGTTCTTCATTGATTGTTTTGAATGGCTGTGGTTCGTTTTCTTTGCACTTCGAATGATGGCTAAAAATGAACCCCGAAATCATGGCACATTACAATTTTTTTCGCAAATTCGAATGTTTTACTTGAATTATTTGGAAAATTTTGTTTTGAAATGGGGATCAACTTGCAAGTGCTAACCAAGTTTTGGCCAAAATTTGCCATAATTGTGAGACTTATGTTAAGACCTGTCCGGTTCTGAAAAATAAGAAAGACTTGGAGATCGATGAGGGCTGTTTAGAGTTTACAGGTGTCCGGAACATCTAATTTTGTTGTGAAGATGCCCCATTGTATCAAAAGGTATAAAAGCATTTCCAAATTTCTTTTTTTAAACAAAATTCTTCCCTCCAAAAAGTATACTTTTGCTGCGTTGTTTCTACGCTCAGGGGAAGCGCATATTCTGTTGGAATAAATTGAAGATGCTAATTTCAGAATGTTCAAAATAAATGATTTCAAGATTCCTTTAAGAATAGCAGACTGTTCTATTATAATTGAGGAAAAAATCTCCTGAATTTACTTTCAAGTAACTGTTTTCAAAAAGTTTTGCCAAAAACTGTTTTCAAAATTTTTTCTTTTCAAATGCCATGACTACTCTGTTTATTTTATTATGGTCTTAAAGAGTTAAAATTATTGAGTTCCATTATTCCATGTCATTTGAGAAGTAAATTCGGTGAGAATGAAAACAACAAAATTTTTTTACAGCATATAATGTCAATCAGACCCAATTCCTTGTTTGTAATTTTTCAATTTCATTTTTTTTAATGTTTTGCTTTTGTCTTTTAGAAATCGAAGTGGTCAGCATGTACAATTTGTCAAAAATTGTTGAGTATTCGGGTTTCTCAAGACACAAGCTGCTGGAAAGAAGTTTAGTTTCTAAAACTTAAAACTTCGATAACTTGATTGCTATTTGTCTTTCAAATATTATTATTTGAAATTGGTTCAGTGATTGGACATTAGTTTTAAGACAATTGCAAGAAGTGTATTGATAACATTTTTTTCTTATTTTTACATCTCTCTCTCTCTCTCTCTCTCTCTCTCTCTCTCTCTCTCTCTCTCTCTCTCTTCTTATGTCTTTGATTTCGTTAGAAACTACCTCTTAAGGATAGGACGCCCATCAACTTCTTTGAAGACGTTTGATCATTGTATTTGAAAAAAAATGTTCAAGATCACTTAAGACTTGAATTTTCGCTCCGTACGCAGTGAATCTGGCGTCCCTTGCCTTAGCTTTAGTTACTAGAACTATAAGTAGTCACGTGGCAACCATATGGGAGAAATTCTGTCATTGACAGCACATTCATTTTTTGTGCTACTTTACAGAAATCTTAGTCACGGACCATTTGGCTGATATCGATTATGTTGCTGATACATTGGCAGCTACAAAAGGAAACATTTCTATAAACGAAAAAAATGGCAGAAGATTGCATTTATGACAGGATAACCATAACTCGCTTTTTAGTCCAGACTTTTCTACATGTAACAAGATTACGGCAGCCCTCCTTTTAAGTCAAAGGCTTTTTGCCTATTTTATGTTTATTTTTATACAGTAAATTTGATTGTTGTAACATTATTTAAGCGCCACAGCTCAAAATTTTATCAGTTTTGTCTGTTCGTTTGATGCTAGATTTAGCCTTCAGGAAAAATTGTATTTTTTTCCAAGGATACTTTTATGTTCTCAAATACCAAATGACACATGATCAATAATTATTTATTATATATTATAAACATAATGATCCAACGGAAACTGTTTCAACATGCTCTCATATATAAAGATTTAAGTGCTCCCATTTGTCTTTTATGAGGTAAGTTTCTCATATTGGTCGAAAATGGATTAATTTAAAGCTTTATTGAATTCAAGCAGAAGAAAATGATAAGAAAAAAGAAGATTGCTAAACTACCTCAGAAATGTAAAAAAGTTGACGGACTTGACTTTAAAACTTTTAGTAGCATCGACTTTATTAGGGCACGCCTAACTGACCGCAGGAAATATACTCTGCTCTTTATTACAACATTAGAAAAAGGACAAAAATGGTAAATTCCCACTTTTTTATCAAAGCCAGAAGAGATATTGTGAATTTTTTATTTCAATATGACCATTGCTCCTAGTCTGAAAGGCGGACAGAGAGAAAAGAATAGCTGTGAGTTGTTAACGTATACTATCATTATTACAACCAAATAAGTATAGAGAGAAAGATAGGATACAAAAAGCTCTTTTTCCTTATTATTATTTCACAAGAAGTTCATTCACGCATTTCTAGTTTCCACTTTCTAGTGGTGTAGTTTTGCACTCTCTCTTTTACACTTAACTCAATGTATCTTCACGAGTTCTCAGCCGGATTTTTCTATTATCCCCCCCTCTGAAGTTGTGCTTGTCTTATTACATACACCAATTGTGTTACTTTTCGACCATTTATTTTCAAGCAGAACCATCATTTTGTAATTCATAGACTCTAAATAATTTACCAAAATTCATAAAAGTTCTGCTGTCATTTTGATGAGTTAAATTTTGATCTTTGTTTTGTTCATGGAGTACTCTTCAAAAAGTCACACCTGTGCTTTTTGTAGTTGAACAAAAGGCTTTTTGCTAATTACTGAAAGCTTTTTGCTGATTGTATCATTAAGAGCATTGTATGAACTTTTGCTACAATTCACCAACAAATCGTACCTTCATTTAATTTGGACTCATCACTGGCGTTTCGGATACGTAAATCACGCTTCAATTTCACCCCCCCCCCTTGTTACTAAATTAATTTAGTTATGAATTGTTAATTGGCACTGGGGGTTAACTTAAGCGTGAGCAATTACAAATCACGAGAGGGTCTCATTATACTTCTCCAAGTACCACCTCTCTCAAATTCTTATCAAGAGTGCCATTACGTTGGTATACTTTTGCCACTTCTGCGTTTCATTATTTTGTTCAGGCGCTCGATCACGTGCGTTCTGATCTACATTTCAGGTGAGTCAAATATGATTTTTTTTGTTTTTTTTCTGTTTTTTTTTCTTGTTTTTTCCCTCATTTTTGCGTTTTTTTTGCGATTAATTAAGTTTATTTTCATGATGTCAACTCCCATGCTGGCAAATAATATAAAACAATAATCTATAAAACGTTTGAGAATTTTGCATCTTTTTCTGATGACCATTTGTTTTAATTAGTTAGTTCCCATTCAGTTTCGCAGTATCAATTATGTGAAACCTGTTCAAACAATTTTACTTTTTTGTCAGTCAGCTATATCCCTCCGTGGTCAGGTTGCCAAATGTTTGAGGTTAGGAAAAAGTGATCCTATCCCCAAGTAAGCAGTTTTCGTGTTTTGAGGGAACAAAGTTGCCGAGCAAAAAAAAATAAAAGAAAAATTTTTCGAAAGAAATTTAGGACTTAGAAAACTTTCAGCAAAATACTATAAGCAACATAACAATTGGGTCAAAAATGTACAAAAAAGGTTTTACAAAAATTCATAGCACTTAAAAAAACGCTATTTCGAGCGTCTACCGGTACCGATAAAAAATCTATTGCCAAAGAAAGGTGCCGACTTCCGTTCAATACTGAATGCGCTTAAATTTTGTGAAAGTGGTTTCGATAAAGCAATTAAGAGCCTCAAATTGAAAAATAGGATCAAATAAGTATGAAAAGTAGTTACGTTCGGCTGTAATGGCATTTCACAAAACATTAATGTTTATAATCCTTTTGCCGCTCAATTGTACGATTCAATGTTTTGAGATTACTAAATGAGGGATTTTAGTGCAATTCTGAAATTTCGCGGTTGGCGCTTCCGTAAACCCTATTTTGTGGTGTAAAGCAGTTTTCATTTTTCAATTTGCAGTTTGACAGTGAAAAACACTGACTGGAACTTCCATATAGGGTACACGTAGATGCCTGTAATGACATATTGGTGAGAAGTTCATTAGAAAAACTATACAAAAATAAGCTAATAAAAAAATTAAAAAGAGTTCTGAGATACAAAAATTGTATCTTCAAAACGGAAAAAAAATAAAATTGGTTATTTTTCGTTAGAACTGCAGTGAATTCGTTGAAATTTAAAATTTCACCGTTATAGTCAGCCTATAGAATCTACATAACTTTTTCGCCATGAATTGCGGGTGCTTTGCGGTGACATATGCTCATTATTCAATTAAATTGAAACATTCTGTGTTAACTGCTGAGCAAAATGTTATTTCTTCTGTAAGCAGCCACTTGCAAGGGAGCATTTTATTTTTCAACCATCCCTGGCAAATTTATCATTTAGCAAAAAAGGTTTTGAGAAAACCTGAGTCTTTTAAATTCATGAAATCTCAATTTCACGTCAAAAGTTTATTTTTGAGAGGTTACAATTTTGGCATTAAATTTTTCAAAAAAGTTCAATTTGTCTCCCATTGTGTTTGCTCGGCATTTTTAGGCAATATAAATTCATATTAGAAGTAGATATAGAAGGTTTTTAGTTATCATGAAAATGTTTCTATTTTTTTCTTGCGTAACAAGTTTCTAGCATAGCTCAAAGCTAAAATTAAGTATAGGGGACAATGTATAAAATATACTCAATTCATTTATCGTTTTTTGTTGATAATCGACTCCTAAAATTCTCAACACTTTTCTCTTCCATAACTCTCGGTTGGGCTTCAAACTTTTACGGGCAACGTATTTGAAGGCTAGGAAATATTTTTGAAAATATATATGTTGTTTCTTTTTTAAAAATTGTTATACAAGATTTCTTCGTGGTGTTTGTAATTTATATGATTTTTCAGCAACTGCGCAAAACCTAGATAAGATTTTGTAGCCATTGATTTTACCATGTCAAAAGTAATTAACTTTTATAAAAATATATTTGAGGAAATGAATGATGTGGATCTTTGTATTGTTATTTAAAATTCTCAAGCCATATTGGCAAAAGCTCTCATTTTTATGATTGAAAATCACCGAAAAAGGTAATTCAATGCGTGGGCCTGGATATTAATGTGAAAGTGTTTAGAATTAGGGTCTCGATTTAATGGCTTTTCGTTTTCCCAAAAGCCCGATAAAAAATAAGATTAGCGCGCCCGACCAATGGGAACCAGAATGATTTCACACAAAATGAAATGAAGCATGAAAGCGTTAGTGGTAAATAGCTTGCAGTGAACTTTTAATTGGGTAGTTATTTTGAATGGTAGTTATCAATAGCTTTAACAGAGATATTTAGTTAAAAGATCGCACCCATTTGATCTGTTTTTGAGACAAAAAAAACTGTTTCTTTCAGACACAGCCTAAAGAGAAAAGAACCTGAATTGTGAGTGAACCTGAAAGGTAATAAGTTGCTGATGTTCTCTAATACTGGTAAGGCATTATTATTGATTATCGAATATCCTCTGCGCTCCTCGCCAGAATATAAAGTACTTCATTGACCAACAATCAGCGTTCTTCTACTTTATTAAAAAGACCCTGGTCGAAACTAGATGGGTAACCCGTGACAATATGTGAGCCAAAAGGCAGTGTTGCAAAAATGTTTGAAGGCTTGATTTTTCACAAATTTTGCAATAGATTTTTATGGATTCAAGAATTTTTCGATGAGTTTTTTTCATTTGTTATTTGCCCACTAACAGTAATTTAACTCGAAACGTTAAGAAAACAGTTGCATGAGTTTCAAAACATATGCATATAGAAACGTTTTAAGGTAGCTTTGTCGCTTTCGAAATCCGCAATTTGTGGCAATTGACACTTAGTCGTACTTTGTAATTTAGCAAAATGGTACACCTTTCTGCTTTTCAAAATAAATTTGCTAGCTTCCCCTTCTTCGTCAAGTCTTAGTTGAGAAAAACTAAAATTCTGTGATATTGTTCAAAACTTCGACAAGTTTGATTCAATTGCTAAGTTGTTTTTGATAAAAAAAATTACTTTGAAAATTACTCGCATACATTCCAATTTACTTGAAAAACAAAAAAACACAATGTTTGAAAAACACAATGTTTGAAAAAATTTCAAATACTGAGTACGTGAAATATAATTTTGTGTTATTGTTCGTTTTACATACTGACCATGCCCATTTTTTCACAAAAGTTATAAAAAATTGGATATTCACGTAATACGTCTTGAAATTCAACATTTATTTGACACGAAGTTCTTCCAACATAAAAGTTCAAGTTGGACTAAATTATGCCTGCACCCACACAAGATAACAACAATAAATTGCTATTACTTGCTTATTCGATTATGTTGAAACCAATTTTGTTGGGAGTTCTTTAAATTATGTACATCTAATGCTCAATCAAAGTATTTAACGCACTGGTGCGAAATAATTTGCATGCCATGTGGACAATAGTAGTAAGGTGTCTTACGGGGCAGGCAACGGGGGGGGGCATTTGGGTGTTACTGAGTTTGCAACGGGGGGATTTTCGATTTTTTTTTTGCATTTTTCTGGCGTTATGGCGAACCAAATGCAAAAAAATACAAAAATCAAAAAGTTTTTCGTGTCCCCGTAACACTTCCTTTGTCCTTCGTAACACCCAAATGCCCCCCCCCTCCTTCCGCAGCGTGCCCAGTAAGTCACATTTTTTGGACCATTTTGGTCATTTTTGACGTTTTTGGTGTGAATGGTTTGATTTGGATTTTAGTTTTGAAGTAGCACTGCTGTTTTAGTGGTGGTCATCTTGTCACTTTCCCAGGTGAGACTATTCAATAAAAAAAGGAACAAGGTGAAAAAATTTGAATAAAAATTTTAAATATTTTGGAGTTTTAAAATTGCATCAATTGCATTTTTGCGCCGGGTTTCAATCTCGAAGATGAATTTTTGTGGACCTCATCTTACCTGATGGACTAGGTCATCGAACAAAAACTTGGATAAATTTTGGGACAATTGAAAGATTTTGGAGTAGTCACAACGTTCATCTTGTTATTTCCTCAGTTTATAAAATTATAGACCATATCACAATACTTAGTCAGCAATCACGGCTTAATTACAAGTTGAAAAAAACATTGAGTGTTTGTTGCATTCCTCATATCTGTTGACATCAGTCAGTCTACTCAATTTTTTGTTTCGCAATTTAATTGATCAAGCATAAGAACAAAATATATTAATAAGTAAGGATGTGAGTGATTGCTACTGCTGTGTTTTTGTTTGAACAATCCGAGTCAACAATCCATTTTTAGAATAAACTGTGTACTATGACTAACTACTATAATCACTGCAGGAAATCATTTTACACGAGTAATTGTCGTATTCGATTGTGATTGGACAACCGATCTTCCGTCAGTGTCAATGAATTATTTTTGAATAATTGTACATGTTGAACTGTCTGCATTGGGTGGTGTTTATACTATAGTTTGACAAAGTACTTATATAGCATTAGGCCAGACTCATAAAAAATTCTTCGAGTTTCAGTCGGAGTTTAATTTATAGACAAATTATGTCGGAAGTTAACAATCGTTCTTTCTTCCTTTTTTTCTCACGATATTAACCGCACAGAAAAAACTCATGTTGTTGCTTGTGTAAAAACAACTGTGAAAACTTGATTACTACCAGGAAAACATGTTGAACTTTTATCACCATGAAAGTAAAATTTGGTTCTCTGAAGACACTTTTTACCATCGACTGAGTGAAAACTAGAGAGACTAACAGAATTTCAAGATGAATTTTTTATTTCTTTTTTGCAATATTAGTTTTTTGTTTAAGTTTAGCTGATGCAATACAGAAGACTAGAACTGCATGAGTTTTTTTAGAACACTCAATTAAAGTTCACGCTTTTTCGGAGCAAAATGAAAACTGACAGGCGGCGTCTCAAAACATTTGGTTGCCACAAGCTTAATACATTGGGGTGTATTGATTACACTTTTTGTTATCGCTGTAGACGGTATTGAAGTTTCGTGATTGATGGTTGTTGAATCTGGACTTTCAATAATAGCTGGGTTTTTTTTTCAAAAGTTTTTAATGAGTTCCAAGTCCTGCCAAAAATCTTCTTGATTATCATAGATAGGTATCTTTTGAACATGCTAATCAAAGAAAATTCGTGATCTCCCATAACGTTCGATTCAAAAATAAACTCACGAGTATAACCAGCTACAAACTCGAGAGTATACTGAGTTTCCTTAAGTGAAGCTTTTTCGAATCCAAAAGATTGAACAAAGTTGAAAGTAACAACAGGTAATGCCATGTGTTTCACAGTTTTCGATTTTTCAATTTGATGCTCTTGCTGGTCAATAACAAAATTCTCTTTTTTCAAAGTCTCGTATGCAATCGTTCGAGTACTTCTACATGACTCCTCTTTCAGTATGACTGCAATTGAAAACATTTCAGGAAGTCAGTGACGACTAATTCTGTTTTCATCTATATGAATTGACTTGAATATTTGTTGGAGACTGCTAAATATCCCAAAAAAGACATCGTTGAATGAGTATAGTAATAAAAATCTTAGAATATTACTGTTAACGTAATGTGAACAGATTATATTCGCAATAGTTATCAAGCGCCAAATTATTTTGTTTCAATTATTTGTTTATTTTTCCCATTCTGAACGTAATTTCTCATCTAAAATAAACACAGATTTTGAAATATTATTGTAATCCACGCCAGTTCTTATCTTTCCGGAAAGCTCTTTTTAGCATCAACCAAAAGCTTCTAATTTGGTTGTTATTGATCTTTTAGTACGTTTTGTTTACACCGGTAAAATCAAACGGAAAAATAGACAAATGCTTTTTTGATCTGAATGACTTCCTGGAGTGAGAGGCTGTGTAAATTTGCTACCGTTTAACGCATGATCTAAGACAAAAAAAACATATTCATTATTTTGAACACCTTCAACTCCTGCAGACAAAAAAATTGCAATTTCTCCATTTATGATTTAGATTGATTTGATTCCCTCAAAAAGAACTGTAAAACTTCGTCTAATTTTTTCAGCTTTGGTCGGCTTTAGTATATTTCAAAATGCATTCTGATAAAGCAATTGTTTGTAGGCACTGTTTGAAAAAAATTCATAATGAAGTAATTGTTATTAGCCTCAACTTATCCAATTAATTCAGTGAGACTGAAATATTTTAGCAGCAAGTGAATACTTCAGTCAAAAAGAAATCTTTAAAAAATCAAACATATGGAGGATTTATTGGAACAGATACCATTTCTTTAGATTTATACCTAAGCATTTCAAAAATTCTACGATTACATGCAATTTTGCATGACCTTGGTGGTTTCATCCAGGAGCTCTACACTGAGGGCGTTTGCTACTCATACATGCTTCCCTGGAAGCTTATAGTTGCTTTACTGGACATCTGACAGGAATTTTGTTTTGTTTGTTTATTAAAACTTTTCACTCAGAAATATATCTTTTGTTGGAATGTTAAGCAGTAAAACAGTAGTGTTCGACCTTGAGGGTTTCCGTCATAAAAGAGAAAAAAATTTTATTAAAGAGTTGGGGGTATGCACCGAGGATTACAACGAATGTGTTTTGTGTTCTCTACCATCAAAATTTTCTGATTTGACAAATCCGCAAAAAAACTTAAATTTTTAGATAACCGAGAATTTGAACTTCAGTTATTTAAAAATTTACATGGCTTAGAGTGGAACTCTGAAATCTATTCTTACATTTACCTGACACAAATTGTTCAAAAGCATTCGCCTAAAGGACCCAAGAGCGATTTTTTACGCTAAAACTTGGAAAAGAATCAATTTTTATCGGAGTTACTCGATTGTCCATAAATCGACTTAAAGAGTCTTGATTCTCTTAAATTATCTTACATTTTTCCCCAGTAAACTGTGTGAACCATAACTCAACACAACATGGCAGCTTCAACAAGCATTGCGCAAGGGAAAAAGCTTGTTTCTATTTTGACTGGTTGACTAATCAAAGAAGAATTGACGAAAGTGGAAGCACCCTTGTCATCGAATTCCACTATTTGTGCCTTGATCACGATAGAGGGGACACTGAACCTTTCAATTTGCTAGGGAGAAACGATAAAAACTGGTACTCAATTTCCTCCGAGAAAAGGTAGGGTGTTCTTGACAGAGGAAGGAATTCGTTTGATTACACACTTGGTTTTCTACATCGAACCTTTTATTCAGTGAAGAAAACTAAATATCGGATTGTTAACGCACATTCTTGCCTCCGAAACTTTTATTGATATCAAAACATCCAACTGGTAAATAAGTAGACAAAAATGATAAAGTGCTACTACCTGAAGAGATTCAAGAACTCTTAATCACAGTCCATGTCTCGAAAAATTATGTACTATGAGAAAAATTTACGAAATTACTTGCGTGTTTCATGGTGCACATGAATGAATTTTTGAGTGATTATAACTGTTATGAACTGTTCTATATTAAACATTAAAAAATTAAAACAAACTTTTCTTTTTTACTCATTTTGTTTATGATGGAACAAGCAAAAGTTGACCAAGTTGGGTAAGAAACTCTTTTCGAAAAAAGTAGTGAAAAATCTACTTGGAAATTTTGCAACCAAGTAACGTACAACAACGGTCAAAAGTTGTATTTTTTGTTCAAATGTTTGTTATTTTGATGCTAATAGTTCTTTGCATTGTTAACTTGACTGTGCTTAAACCAACTTGTGAGGAAATATCAGTTTGGATTTCAGCTCTATCGCGTTTAGTTGGATATATCTTACCAAACCCTCGATTAAGAATAAAATTAATTCAACAAGTGACCGATTTTTTATAACCGTGGTGTGTCCATCGAGTTGTGGTAAAACGAATTTAAATCTTAGAATAATAGAAGGACGCACCTTTTATCCGAGGTACAAAATTATTCTTTTTCGTAACCAAGAAATGCAAACAATATACTCACAATTTAACCAGCATTCAAACATTGTTTTCAAAAAGTTTACAAATTTGTTGTTGTTTCACAATATTGAAAATTGTTTTCTTATCTTTGACGATTCTTGTGAGGCAGTTTTAAGGACCAAGGGTTTGTCAAGCTACGTCAAAAGAACATCGGTGTTGCTTATGTGAAACACATTCTTTACCAGCAAAATAAATTGTCACAAACATTAGTTTTGAATATTACATATCATATCATTTTCTTCAAATCAGCAAGTGACGTTCAGCATGTTGAATTTCTCTGTTAGCAACTGAATCTTACTCGTTTTTTAAAATTTTTTTAAGAAGTAGCAACAAGAAAAACATTTGGACACTTACTGACTGATCTCAATCCAAAAACTTATGAGTTTTGCTACGAAGATTACAGAGCCTGAAAGCCGATATAACTCAAATATCAAATGAGAGGGAAAGAATGCTTTATACTGAAGCGAATGGTACTTCTATGTGATCCTGAGTTGGGAAAAACTCTCAGCACATCTGATGAAGATGTTGTATTGGTACTGTTTGAATGGCTTTACAACGTCATCAGAGGACATGTGAAAGTTCAGAACGATGATTTGGGGCAATATAAGAACGTGTTCAAGACGGTTCTTCCTAAAAAAGGATTCGGTTGAAAAAAAGAGCGATGCTACTCACAAAAACTGGTTTTGATTTGGTTGGGCTCATTATTTATTTTGGCTAACACCATTTGAGTCAATCATAAAAAAGGAGAAAATGCCAACTGCCGAGAAGTTTGTTTTATTTCCCAAAAAATTCTATATGAAAAATCAACCAGATTTAGAAGACCCTGACGTAAAACAGAAATCGGCACAGCTATATAATATGAATCTCATGCAATCAAAGCAACAAAATGAAGCGCAGATGATTGAAAAACCATCGGAACAAGACTCCGGGGATGATGTTGCTGAAGAAAATTGGGTCGAACAATCAACCAGAAGGGCACTACAAGTCTTGGAAACTTAATCATCTCTTTTGCCTCAATCAAAATCTGAAAGTGTGAATACATCATAGATCAAATCAAAAAATCCAATCGTGTGCACATTGGTGGAGACGAGAAGTTAGTCAATGGCAACAATGCTATTGACATAAACGTATTCGCTTTTTTGTACAATTTAGAGCAACCAACAAAATAAATTGACAGTCCTGATTAATTTGAATGATTAATTTTTTTTACAAAAGAGGAACAAGTAATTAACAGCAATGCTAAATTTTTGATCAGGAAAAGTTTTCCAGAAACCGCAACAAAAAAGAAAAAAAATTGGCAGGTGATTACAGAAACAAAAGCGTTCAAAGTTTCAAAAGCTTCAAAAACACGACTACCAGAAGCAGCAACAGTCCAGCAGAAAACTACTCACCGGAGACGAATGCAGCAGTGACACCGACGATTATAAGGAAGAAGGTTTGGAGACTACGTACGAAGCCGGTGTACAGAAGGAAAAACAATGGGAATCCTACGACGAGTGAAGAAAAACTGCTGTAGTCGATTTGAATTAAAGGACCAACTGCGTGACCAGAATTCTCACAAAAAATATAAAGAGTTTCGAAAAATTTATGCGCTTTCGAAAGTTAATGCATATGAAATTGATGAAATTTGTTCCCTTGACCTGGCCTATGTGGACAAATTTCCAAAACAAAATGCAGGTGTTAAAACTTATTGATTGCTGTTGAATGTCTTCCACGCTATGTACGTGTTGAACCACTCAAATGAAAATATGCAACAACAACAGCTGAAGCCTTCAAACAAATGATAAAACACGAAGAGACACATTGAAATTTGTCAAACTCTCAGCAAAAAGAAATCTGCTTTCGCTGAAAGAATTATACTCTCTTTAAGCAACATTATTTACAAGTATCTGCAAGAAAAATGGACATATTCATACATCTCTCAGTTGAAAATTTTTTTACAAAGAATAAACTCAGGCATCAACAGTTTAACCAAAATTGCTCTGAATAAAGTCACCAAAAAACACGTTCCTTATGTGTTATCATTGAAAACAATTGTGTCCGAGATATTAGTTAGTCGACCCAAATTTCGATTTGGTGTTCTTGTTAGAATATCAAAAGTTCATTTACCCTTCCGAAAAAGTTATAACCAGACTTTTACCAACTAAGTGTTTGAAGTTTACGATATTCAAACTATAATACCTAAAACATACAGCCTAATTGATTCGAATCAGAATACAATCAGTGGCAAGTTCTATCAGTTGGAGTCAGTAAAAGTTGCTGGCAATACCAAAGCGTTCAGAAAGCACGAATGAGTTCAGCATGCATTTGGTTTCATCAGCTTTAATGAGGATCTTTCCAGAGAACTTTTTGGCCATTTTTAAAAACTTTTAAATGAAGAAATCAGACTGGAAGGTGATTGTAGGATGGCTTTGAGTGGAATTATGTTGCCATCCAGAAACAACCAAATTAATAATACTCGAATCATAGAGTAATCTTCTGAGTGTTGCAAAAACAATCAGAGAAAATTTACATCAGGTGCTGTCTCGAAACCATACAAAGTTGAGACAGTTTCATTCAATGTTGCAAGCTATGAGAACTTGGAATACCTTATAGAAGCCATCAAAACAATGACCGGTCTAACTAAAATCAGTCATCAGTACAATGAAATCACAGGCGTCTTGGTTTTGTTCTTTGGCAAAATGAAGGAACTACTTTTCCTGACGTAGAGATTTCAAGCATTATGGGCTCTGAAGGAATCGGAGACGGCTGAGGGACTCATATTGGCTATAAAATGATAGATTAGTTCGAAGAAAGTTTTCACTCAAAACGCTTGTCAATAATATTCACCAGATGGTCCAATGCTGAATTTCGAATTTGTTGGCGACAGGAATAATTTATCGATTTGCGAAAGTTTCTACTTTAAACCAAATGTTAAATCACAAGAACCAATAACGCTCATTTGAGAGCTGGTGCTGATGCAGCAAACAAAGACACAGGGTGTTTTAGTAATAACGCTCTGCGCTCCTGTTTTCGGGGTGTACATTCTCAGCAAATGATGTAAAACTGTCAAATATAAACGGTAACTACGCACACAATGCTTTTTATAGAAACAGAGTTCTCATCCGGAAGAACAGCCAAGAACACTTGGTTAGTTCGTCAAAGCATATGTTATGAAGACAAACCGGCTGAAATTAATTGAAATGACAACAGAGCTACTAATGTTGCTGCACGAAAAGCTTTAGAATTTCAGTTTGAATCAATAAGTGGTTTATTGTAATGGACTACCGGTTGTTGGAACACCTACTTCAACAACCTCAGATCAACGTGTTTACTTCCACACGCTTGAAGCTCTAGATGTTCTTGATAAAGGTGGTCATGGCATTCCGCTATTTGTTCGGTTTAAATCACTTTATTTTGAAATTAGACCTTACTTCAACACAGAAGACTTCACACGATCTCATGCATCCTGAATTTCGAAAACTGTTCATTTTCAGCGGAGCGCACTTTTGTAACAACCCTTTGGGTGACAACGTTGGGTGACAAAATTTTATTCCTAGGGAAACGAAGTTCAACTCTTAAGTAAACTCTGAACGAAAAGTTACAAAAAACTCAGTTATTAAAAATCCAGTTGATCGATTGTTTTGGGGATAAGTTTTCTAGTAAAAAAATGTTTCCATCTAAAGCACAGGTTTTGCCAAGTTTTTTCAGCTAAAAGTTGTCCAAGACTACCATACAGTTTTGTTGTGGTTAAGGCCGCAATATCAAAATCATCGGATAGACATTGGCTACTGATTTGTAGTTTTAAAAAAAACATTATATTTTGCTGATCCACTTGGGAAAGAACTGGATACTTACTATTTTGTATACAATCTACTGCTGCAGTTCTATTTCAAAAGAGGTTGTTCAATTCCTCAGATTACTGCCAATTCGGAACCTAAACTCAGAGCTTAGTTGACTCTTTGTATTTATATTGCTCATAATCTTTTTACATAGAGCTATCCATTTTTACACTACAAGAATGACGATGATTAACTACAGATTGCTAAACATATGATTTAATAAAAACAATAAACTGAAAAAAATTTTTTTCGGCAACAATTTTCTATATAAATTAGATTTATTTTCTTCTTTGAAGCTAGGAAAAACGTCGAGCGTTTTCTTGTCTCTATTGTTGAAAAATTTGCATTAATTTTTAAAAGTTGGTACAGGTTGTTAGGAAATCAGTTTGCACATGAACATTATCTTTGACAGTTTCTAGTTCCAAAACAAGAGGAAGTTTCCGTTTCGAGCTATGTAAGTCTAGCTGATGTTGGTGATTATAAATGACTGCTTGCTTGCTCCAAATTCTGAAAATATTCACTGTGAAGGGTGACGTTGATAGATTGTTATTTGTGCAGTAGAAGTCTGAAGCCTGTGTATAGGCAACAAACGAATAGGGCTTTGACGCAACTTTTTTGAAAGTCTCTGTTACACTCAAAAGATGCAATAGCATGATGATGTTGTTTCTTTTTTGTCTAAGAAAATTGTTATTCTCGTGCAAACTGTAAGCAGAACTGTGGTCGATTTCTTTAGTATCAATTATTGGCTCAGGGCTTCAGATAAAATAGTGAGTTTTTTTGAAACTGTTGAAAAAACTCAGCTCTTCGTTCAAACAGAGCCAATTCAATTTTTCATGGCAATTGATACTAAAGAACTGTTTTAATGCGGAGTGTAGTTTGTTTTCAGCGCAGCTAAGAAAGTTTTCCAAGCCGGCGTTGCTCGCCGTAATTGTTTCTTAGCAACAATACAATGTCATATATGATCCTTAGTAACCATACAAAATCTTATATTACTTGTATGAAATCTTGACAATCATACTAAGACCATAAAAAAAATTGATTGATGCTTTGAATTAGAGCGAAATAAAGCAAACCAACAAGTCCTACCATACTTTCAGCCTTCAGCCAAAAACTGAACAAAAGGCAAAACGACGCCCTTATTAACGAAAAGAATCTTAGAAATCATATTAGTTCAGGTGTGGTCTTATGGAATCTTGACAACCATACTTAGATTATAACTAAAAAATAAAGGCCGTTTAAAAGAGAAAAAAGCATATATATATATATATATATATATATATATATATATTTGTTTATATATATATATATATATATATATATATATATATATATATATATGTATATATATATATATATATATATATATATATATATATATATACATTTCTGAAGCCATAAACTAAACAAATCAAAAAGTAGTCTACAACTGATAGTAAAAAAGTCACCACTTATGTTGTTATCAGCGGCGAAAGTAGATAGAAAACCTGTTAAAAGCTCCAAGAGAAATTTCAAATGGGAGGCGAAATTTTTCAACACCAATTTTTTGCTCCTAGCTATCTGTCAAATCGGGAAAGTCAGGTTGAGTTTTTATTGGAGTATTAGTGTTATAACCATGCAAGTACAATTGACTTCCAGACAAAAGGTTTTAAATTCAATCAAGAGTTCGTTCATTTTGCGCCACGTTGCTTTATGTGCCATTAAAAAAGTCTAAAAACTATTTTGAAAAAAATTACTATTGAAAAGTTTATACTGACATCTGGATTCCAAATTCACTCAAATGTGAATTCCAACTGATGTTGTTGTTGTTGTTGTATAGGCCGCCCCACAAAAAGTGCCAAGGTCTTTCGACACAGCTGCAGGGTCCGTCCACAGTTCGCCCGGTTCTCGATTTAGGTGACATCTCATCATGTGGCTCACAGTCTACTGCTGCCTTTTTCATTTCCTGCATAGCCCTTTTTTTGAGCCGTCTATTCTCGATAGATAACTGTTACTTCATCACTGCTTGTTAGTTCTCGTTCGGTTTGCATCAGGATGTCGGGTGGAACTGGAGAGCTATCGTTCAAAACTCTGTTGTCAGCCAGATTCTCTGCAACGTGCTGGATAGTTTCTCTATGGATTTCTTCTTTCTTGCATGTCGGTTACAGTAGGAGCTTATGGCAATATTGTTTCTGGTGTTCACGCAGTGAATTGCGCACTTGCCGTGTGGAGCTGTCTCTCTTGGTTTTCACATGACAGGGGTGACCGGATTTTGCAGCGCTTCCGCTGAACTGGCTGGCAGTCATGTTGCAATTCTTTTTTATGGGTATACACATTGTCTCAGTCCGAATGTGATCAACCGGCGACATTTTAGGCAACCAGTAACGACTCGAAAACCGTCATTTTGTCGTGCTTCAAGCCTTTTCCAGTTTGTCTCAGATAAATTCGGGGTCCATGTCGCCGCACCATAGTTGAGAGTTGAATTCAGCATGGCCTTGTAGATGGTCGTTCCTTCTTGTCTCATGAAGCCGTGGTTACGGCTGCAAATTGCTTTGGTGGCGTTTCCGAGCCTCTTGGTTGACATCTTTGATGTGCTCGTTGAAAGTGAGGATGTGGTCTAGTGTCACTCCCAGTAGTTTCAGTGAATGAACTGTCGTTATATCTGAATTGCCCAGCCTAATCTTTAGAGGTTCCTCCCACTCTTTGTTCCAGGTCGAAGCACATTTTCCAGTGGAAACAATTCAAACTGATAATTTTTACTGCTGGTTTTTATGATATACGAAGTGGAGTGGTCAAAATTATATCTTCAGTTCAATTTTTAAAAAATTCAAATGCAGAGTTTTGGTTTTCAAAACTCTCATTTTTAATATATTGGTTGATCTAAGTTTCCTTTTGGTAAATTATCTATTTTAGAAACATCGTGCTATTGAGAAATGTATTCTTAACAAGTCTTCGAGTTGATTCTTGCTGAGATTTCGATCCTTTCTACATTTATGGTCTTTCTGGGTTCCGGAAACTACATTTGTGTTATCCAGCTACCAGAAGCCAAATTTTTTGTTTTCGAACTTCTCGGTTGTTATTTATTGAATTAACGAGGGCTCGAGTTTGAAATGGTGACCTGTGCTACTGTCTGTTTGCTTTAAGTGCTTCGCTTAATAGAAAATATCGGGTTGTCTTCTGAAGACCCATAGTTCTGCTTGATCTTTGGTACGCGCCTCGGTATAGCGCGTTTTGCAGTTGAATCTGTAGTCTTCCATGGTGCAATATTGCTCGCGTTCTGCTTCTTCTTTTTCCATAGACTTTCCCAATAATTTATCTTTCTGCAGAGTGAACCATCTTCCCCCTCGTGAATTATCTCACTCAATGATTGGGCCAGTGCTCGGCGTAGACTTCTAGGTCTTTTGTTCTTTGTTCCTTCGTGCCGAACTTTGAAAAATCGCTGTTCCCAATACACGCTTCGGTTTTGCGTGGCTCAAGATTTTTTGATGTCTGAGGAGTTGAAACGATTTCTGTACCGTTGTCAACGATTCAAATTAACCGTACAATTTTAGCATCCTTCCTTTTTGCGTCAATTTTCCTAGAGGTTAAGATTATTGGCATCATCCGTTCCTGGGATATGTTGGTTTTTGCTAACTCAAATGACGGCTGCCCAATTCAGTTTTCTCACTATAAAAGATTTTCGCGTATTGATCTGTCCGCTTTCCTCGTAACAACCTCCTCATCACTTCTATTAGCGACCTTAATCTAGCATTCGTCTGGTATCAGTATCTGCCTATTAATGAACTCTATATCAACGCTACAATTTTCCGGGTTCAGTGTTCGGAGGCCGTCTAAATGCGGGTGATGTAGAGATTTGTTTATATTGCTCTGTTTGAAAATTCTCAGTTGATATATCATTTGACTCGTAATGCCTGTTTCATTGCTTTTGAATTTCTGGTAGTGGACAATGGAATTTGGATGGTCTGGATCATGCGTTCAACTAGACCGATTGCCTCACGCCATGTATCAATGAAAGCAATGCCTTATTCATTAATGGTGCGCGTATAGTTTTGTTTTAATGATGTTTGACTGGGGGATTCTAACTGAATCTATCTATCGCAAAAATAATTATTGCGTCTACTTTTGGTCAACGAACTTCCTTCTTGTGACAGAGTTAGCTGAGGTTCTTTGTTTGGGCCTGAATTTCAAAATTTGTCGCAATTTTTTTTTGAGACTAGTATTTCTGATGTTCTCATCTATAGAATTGCAACGGATGCGTTCTGCGACTTTGGATCATAGCAACAATTGGTTCTTGTAAGGCCAGCCCGTGTTGGTTTCGAGATTAGTTATCCTCAACGTCCCGGATGAGACATTTGGAAGGGTTCCATTGCAGCGGCTCTTAGCATGTCGGGCCTTGCAACCCGGTCGTCCACGAACAGGCAGCCATGTCTTATGTGTAGGTCTTTCCAGTAGAGTCAGTATATGTTGACAGTTGCGAACTCCATTCTTCGTGTTTGGCAATGACACATTCACTATTCTTTTTTTAATTTATCTTCTTTTGAAGTGATTTTTGCGGTGAAATTTCTCTCAAATGTGTTAACGAAATTTCTAGAATGTCAACTTCCGTGGTTTTATGTTTGCAGTGTCGAATGAGAAGCACATCTGAATACTCCCAAAAAGGTTGGATTGAAAACACTATATTCCTTTTCGGTAATAAATTCACGTTTCTTGTGTTAGTGATGTGTCCGTTCCCGAGTATATATATCGTATGTTACGCTCCCCGGTCGAGATGTCAGCACCGTTTCAGCGCATCTTTGTGTAAGAAATGCGCCGAATGCGCTGAAATTATGTAAGACATGCGCTGAATGCGCTGAAATGAGCTGAACTTTCGAGATGGCGCTGAAACTTTAAAATTTCAGCGCACTTCAGCGCATTTCTCATGTAATCTCAGTGCATTTTCATCTCATTTCTTACATAACTTTCAGCACCATTTCAGCGAATTTCTTACAAAGTTTCAGCGCATCTTCAGCGCATTTCCTACATGATTTCAGCGCATTTTCAGCACATTTCTTAAATAATTTCAGCGCTTTTCAAATCAAACGTTTTATTATTAAAAATTCAATTTAACTGGGAAGCATTTCATTTCTCAATAGTGCATTGGATTAATTGATAGATGGGACCCAATGATCGGGGTTCGAGCCTCGGAGCGAAAGAAAAGAGCTGAACTCTTTGAAATTTCAGCGATTTCAGCGCATTTTTTTTACAAAGCTTCAGCACTTTTCAGCGCATATCAGCGCATTTTTATGTAAGGTTTTTGCGCTGAATTTTTCTCAACCCGGGCTTAAATGCAGATAACAAAAGAATTTTACTTTACAAATTTTTTTAGAGAATTCTATAGCAAAAGCAGCGCCTCTAGTTCTATTCTATTTCATCTAATTTTATCTTTGCAATGATTTAGGAACCTCGTTGCGTACAAGATTGCTTTACTGCTGATGAGTGTTTTATCTTTGAGAAAATGTTTATATATATACTCTTGAATATATAAAATTACCTATAAATTAAATCTACCTTGCCTATAAGTTTAATCTACCCTTTCCTATAAGATTAATCTACCCGAAACTGAAAATTGTGTTTAGTTTATTGCTTCTTGGGTGATTTATGCAGTTTCTATTTTCTGTTTTGATCTTATCAAAAAGCAAGCGCTTTGAACATGCTTTGAAGTATGCTAACCTTGCACCTATATCTTGCTTTGCAAAATGAAAGTTTCGTATTTTCGTTCTGAATTTTTTTGCCCGGTAGCTTGATACACCCTTACAACTCTGCAACAAGGCTCTCACAGATATATTCAGGGGTCAATTTTTTAATTTGCGAAATCTAGCGAAAAGGTATTTTATGCTGCATTTTCTGCACCTTTGGCCAATTGTTGGTCAATTAAATATGAAGTCTTACTCAAACGAGGCTTCCCATTTTTGGGAATTGCGGATGCATTATTTTGACTGACATTTGAAATTGCAAGTATTGTTTCTAGTTTATTTCGACATTTGAGCTGAGGTTCTCGCGTCCAGTGCTAAAACCATTTATGTATTCTGTTGTTGTAATATGATATTAAGTTTCACGCTGAGCACGTTCTATTGCTATTGGGTTCTGTAAAATCAGTTTGGAGAACTGTGCGATATTGCTTCATTAAAGATGTTGCGTTGGATGTTGTTTATACTAAATATGATTGCGTATCTTCCATGGTCTTTCTCCAAATAATTTAACTGGAAATTTTTGCCATTTCTCATCGCGCTGCAGAATTGGCCCATAATTTGAACTATTTTCTTTTTACTGACTCACATTCCAATTCTGTCGAATGTGATTATTCGTTGTTTAAAAATTATTTTCTCGGGCCCACTCCACAAATCTCATACTTCGATAGGTTCGATGTTCTGAAAGCGGGTCTTGTCTATTGATCTGTTTGCTGCCTTCCCTGGCAATACTCAGAAGCAATAACGAACCTGCCTTGTCATCTGCCAATTTCTGAGGTCCGTCTCTGCAAATGAACTTCAGTCACATTGACCTACGGAATCTGTTTTCGAGAATTGTTCTTAGTTAACCCGTTCACAAGTAGGTATCGTGTCTTTGATAGGTCCTCGTTGATTGTTTTCGATCGTAAAGTACCTCTTTTGGAATTAATAGCGTGAGTTGCGCGTGACACTACTATTCGTCCCACGGTGTAGAGTGTTTGTGTCAAAATTTTTCCTAAAATGGGTCAATTTCCAGGGTCGTACCCACGTTCTCCTTTGATTGTGATTGCACCATGTTGTGGATTTTTCTGTCCTCAGAACAAGATGCTGGGGTTATCAAGTACTGTCATTAATTGGTAGTAGAAAGAGAGGATAAGGTTGAACGATTTAATTTTGTCTGGTATTGCATCTTGATAATTTGAAACGAGCAGTTGGTATGAGCAGACTTTATGAAACTGCTATAAACTAATAAAATTTTATAACCCGATTACCATAAACATAACAACGTAACGCGGGTGATATTTTGTTCATACAATTTATATCTTTAACTTCTTTCATAACTCTCACATTTAGGCAAACTTCTCGCAGAGTTTCAGCACTTCAGTCTCAACAATTCAGCACTTTTCAGTGCATACTGTTATTTAGTTATTTTTTTTAATAAATCAGTTGCTTTTGGAAAAAAATTACAGAATCAGTTGGTCCTACTCTTTTTCATATTTTCAGCACAAATCAGGGCATTTCGGCCCATTTCTTGTATTTTGTCGTCGCTTTTTCTGCATTTTTTCCATACTAACTTGCGGTATTTTTCATATCTTGTAGAGTTTCAACTCAATTTCAACGCATCCGTCTCAAAACTTCATCACATTTCAGCGCCTTTTTACATAACTTTTGGAAAATTTCTTGAACCGGGCTCACTAAATCATCGATTTTTTATTTGATAACTTTTTGTTCTTGTGAAACAAAAACAACTTGAAAATCTGAAGCCATAACCAGAGGGTAAATTGAACGTACCCACTCCATTAAATCCATTAAGACCTTACCTCCTAAGTGGAGGGCTTTTCCAAATGTTCATCGTGAAAATTGACAGAAGATAATCGGCCCAAGCTTTAGTCATATTGAGTGGGCAGTACATAAATCGACAAAGCAGAAATAATGTCTGCCCTCTAGATTTTAATATACACCGACCATCTAACTCAAGTGTAAATTGTACTAAATGTCAATATTTTCAGCCCACTACATATATCTTTGTCTACATATATCTATTCATACTGCTCTGTCGCTTACATTTTTTTCAACAAAACTATGTGGTAATCTTGATTATTTTTGTATGCTAAAGCAGTGAACTGTAATAAAAATTTTGGGTTATAAAACCTTTTTTACTTTCTTCAATTTGAAACCTTTACGACAGGTAAGTGACTTTTAATGAGTTTTAAAAGCCTTAGCTCTCTTTGTTGAAGTTCCAAAAGTAGTCGTGGATATTTTTCTTAATTCGGCAGATGTGAAAATCAGAACCTGTCATTTATTTCCATTCACTAAATAACGGTTATGAATGTCGCAAAATTAATCTATATTCGCACCAGGTATTACCCTTATATAAGCTACTTCAATTTTATTATAACACGTTTGGAGTTCCAAAAAAGGGATCTGTATGTGCCAAAATGATTATGAATTATAGCACCTCAATATACTGCGTTTATGTATGACTTTCGAAAAACCAGTACTTTTTAATTGCTCTCAAACGAAGTTTGTAGCAATTAGAATAGGCCTGCAGTCTTTTTTAAAGCATTTTTTGCTTCACTAGAGTTAGAGTATACACTCTAGTAAACAAGTTGTGATCATAAGATGGAGCCTGAAATGATAGCTCAATATAGGAGAGCATAGTAAGACTCGTAATGTGGCCCAGTTGACTCAGTGGAGAGCACAGGATTGCAATCAACTAAGAGATTGTGGGGTCGCAACCCACAAAGGTCCCAAACTTTACTCTCCCTATAATGGTGTTGACATAGAATCAACATAACGAACAAAGGGTTGCCGTAATAACTAGTTTTTTGTCTGACGCTTTTGAATTTTTATACTCAAAAATTAATAACAGTTAACGCCCTGAAGGCGTTAGGTTCTCTTAGAGCCGTTAGTAGTCTTTAAGCATGCAATTCACCAAAACTGTTTATGAAACATAAAGTCATAATGTGATGGGAAGTTCTTGGTGTTGGACGCCCCTCACTTCACCTTCACCCAATTCAACCACCCCCCCTCCAATCTTCACCCTTCTCCTCCTAATTCCGCCCATAAACCAGCACGCTCGACACCCATGATCACACTACGCCCCTTCAGTATCGTTAAAGCTAGCCTGCCTAAACAGCATCTACTTACAAAGCCATCTACTAGCCATCCGGCTATTCGACCAACGCAGGTCGGTAACATTTTTTAAAGATGTATTCGTGATCACAAAAAATGCTTAGTTGTATTTTCGTTGTTAAACAAATACTGTTTTTTTAGACCTGAGTTGCAAAAATATTTCTTTATTCTATCATTAAATCTATTTTTTCTCCTCAATTTAACGATCTTTAACTTTTAGAACGACAACACTTCAATTTTTTTTGAAATTATTATATTTTCTCAAAAATTCATTGATTTCGGTACCACTTTCAGTCAGGACTTATTATACGTCCGTTTAAGTGTCACCAAATCCACGTTGTCAAGAAATTAGACAATTTCTGACGAAATTTACATCGTTGTATTATAACTTTGCCTTTATTCAAAAATTAACTCAAAAAATATTTAAAGGATATAAAATCGACAGTATGTTCAAAACATCTGATGTATTTTCGTGAAACCAAAATGGAGCGGACGAAAAAAAAACTTCTGGCAGCGACTCAACGGAAACCGGTTGTACACAGTTCTTGTTTTTCAGTTCTGTACTGTCAAAACAATCGCTGAAATATATTTTGTGTTATTTTAGTTTGCATTGAAACCATGTTCTGTTTTGAGCACGTCAATTATTAAATAATAAATTAAACTGTCATCTAGTTCCTAGCTTCATTTGCATGGAGAGTTGGGATGTTAATACTAATTTGCGACATTTAGGAGACAGATAGCTGTTTTAAGCGCTCATTGTGGACCTCAAATTAAGTTAAGATATAGGCGTATATCACATAGTCGAAACGGAAAATGATAAGATTGTTTAGCGAAAAACGGAGCTAAGCTGTTACAAAGCACCTTAGTTGAAAACAAAAGTTAATCTCGCAACACCTCGAAAGATCTTTGCATGATCTCAGGCATATACAAGCAAGTCAATTAGATGAGCGTCAGCTTTGTCGTTCATTTCAACAACTTGTCAATTAATTAACCTTTGTCTGATATCAAAACAAAAAGTTGTCGTGATTTCTGTGAAGCTTTTTTCGAAACTTTTCTTCCCTTTATTGTTGTGAAGAATAGTTCTGTGCTCTCCACAGAATAATAAAATAGTCTCCAATTTTGAATGGGGTGACATGTTTCATTGTCACGGTTGAATAAAAATGTCAATAGTATATGTGGCAAGAGCATACAAATGCGGTAATATTCACTTTTGTTTTGCAGTCATTATTTCTAGAAACTTTGTCTTTTCATTCCCCGTTCAGATTGATAAATAATTCACAAATTGAAATTTATTGTTCCCTTTGTCAGTTTTCCTCCAGTTCTTATCTACCTCAACTTTAATAAATAGCGTTTGTCAATTTTCTACAGTTTTTTCGCTCATCTATCAATAATTGATCACTCCATTATGGTACATAATTGGGGCATAAAACAATTGGGCGAAATCTAATTAGTGCCTTCCTGTTTCAGTCTCAAATTGCCTCTTTATGTAGCATTTCACTTTCCCTTTATCTTCTACGCCATTTACGTAACCTAATAGTAGGAAGAGCACCCACGGAGATAACGGCATATATTAGTTATTTTCGCCTACAAATTTGGGATAATTTTGCATTTTCTTCTTATGTTTTCTTCTTTTAGGCGTCAAACGAGCAGGTATAAAGCATTAATATTGCAGTAATCGGTTCATGCGCGATTTCCCGGACCAGTGAGCAAAATCAGCCCAAATCGTTTCATTTAGCAGGACTCGTTACCCGACAAAAAAATGGAACCCCTTATTACGAAAATCAATCTGATTTTGCCCCGCAATAAATGTTCATGTAACTAAATTATTGAGACCGATCAATTTTCGTCTATAGCAGCTTATCATTTTCAGGTTTTTTGGGCGTTTCTGAAGAAGACCGAAGAAAACTTCCTACTTCCATGTAGTGAGGAAAAGTTGTTAGACTGAGGAAACACCTGGTTTTCCCACATAAATTGATGCTGGTTCATCCGGGCTGAACAAATTTGATTCACGCGGATAACTCTTTCCCTTTCTTTTCAACAATTGAGCTCAAATTCTAGTTTTATCGCTCTTTAATTATCATCCCCCTTTGATACCCGCAAATATTTCTGGCTGTTATGTTTATTTTGCTACTTTTGCTATACGCTTTAAATTCTTTTACCATTCTCAATTGAATATTTTATGATGAAAACAGGAGGAAAATTTTTGGCCGTTTATTTATTTTCCATTTCGGATGTCAACAATTGATGGTTGCCAATTGGGGCTAGTTAAAAAAGGAAACATGAACGCATAGAATTGCTTGATTGAGTTATTTCTGTTGTGTTATCTTTAAACAGAACCGCCCCTAGCTAATTTTATTCTACTTATTTTCCTTTTACCTCATTAGCGGTCACCCATTGGATGTTTCTAATCAGCAACGTTATGTCTTACAAGCTTATTTTACTTCTCAGCGCGGCCTTCATAGCCCTGCTGATGCTGACTATTGTTCAGCAGATTGTGAGTTTTGTTCAAACACAGCGGAATCCTGTCTCATCTATAAATGTGATCAGAAGCGACAACGGATTCATTGAAAGTTCAGGTATGCTCAAAAAAGGACATCGTGGATAGTAGTGATGGATAATTAAAATTTTGAATAAAATTTGAACTAGTTTCTCCTGCTAAAACACTATTGTCCATGGATGCTCATAATTCGTATCTTAAAACATGGGCCGTAAAAATTGCTGAACTTTTCCAGTAATTTTCCTCGATAAAAAAGTAAGTTTTGTGGCGCAGTTTTTCTCATTACGAGCGTCTACGGAAAAGAAATCTACTTGCAAAGAAATTCGCTGGCGTTTTCAGATGCCACTTTCCGTTCAATGTGGAAAAATGCTTGAATTTTGCGAAAGTGGTTTCCATAAAGCGATTAAGAGCTCTAAAATGAAAAATAGGATAACAAAATTGTGAAAAGTAGTTAGGTTCGGCTGCAAGGGCATTTCACAAAATTTTAATCCATTTTGAAAGGAAGCGATCATGAGACAATTAAAATAAGTTACTTAAGTGTACTTAAAAATTGTTGAAAGTATTCGCTGGAAAAAGTGAAATTTATTCTAGATTTCGCATTTTAGTACACAATTTTATTCCAACAAGGGAAGTGTTTTCCATATTAATTATTGGTGTCATTAAAACTAAAATGATGGATTACTTTTTGTTCTCCTCTTTCTTATATTAAATCAAATTATCTTATTGCAAATTTGCTGGTTTCATCATGTTTCTTGTCTTAAGTTTTCATGCTTTGCAGATTATGCTTCCCATGTTTGACTAATTATTGGTGAAAACTAGCAATTTTTGGGGGGTGTTTTAGGCCTGATCACTTAAATGTGAATGCTGCTTCCTTTGTATTGCTTCCAGTCCGTAGATGCGGTCCTAAGTTATTTGAAATCTAATAACGCATCATGTCACAGTGGGCGCTTCCGTCAAACAGTTTTCGGTGAAAAGCAATTTTCATTCTTCAACCTTCAGTTTAAAAGTGACAAAAACTGTCTGGAAATTCCATATAGGGCTCTGCTTTTTTGTCTGCGAAATACAAAGGCATGTTTCACACGCAAAATGTATTAACATAGGAATAGTGAAAACTTGCACTTGCAAAGTTTGGTACCTGTAGCCCCTCGTAATGCTAGTGAGAAAATCTATCAAACACCATTTCTAAGTTGTATTCTACTTTGATAGACTAAATTTTGTTTTCAAATATTTGTAGCGAAGTACACTTGTTAGGGTGAGCAATGATCAGACAGTAAGAAAAGATTATGCCCGAGGAAAATTTTCCACCAATGGCAACAAAAAACTTTCCGCAGAGAAAAAAACATGAAAAGGTTTTTGAGTTATCTATTACTTTCTTGAGCTTTTTGGGCTAAATGGGTTGATTTGGATATTGGTCAAATAATGTTGTCGAAGTAATAAAGTAGATTCACAATTATTGAAGCTGAATAAATGGTGTTCAATCTTTATCATTTAAGTACATCAACTCAGAGGCAATATTATCAATCGAAAAATCTTATTTCTCTGGTACTTTATTTATTTCCTTGATCTAATCTTCGAACGAACCCAAGTACAGTGCATAGCTATTGTTCACAGGTTGATTGTTGAGTGCGTGAAGCGCCATTTTTTGTGCAAAGCACAGCCAGCAATTGTTCCAAACCAGAATATTATTATTCTGGATTGGAGCAATTGCTGTGCTTTGCACAAAAAATGGCGCTTCACCAGCTATGAAAGCTTCACCGGCTCAATCAAAACAGTCATGTGCTCTGAATTTCATATCAGGAATCGAAAATGTAAGAAACATTTTATTGAGTCTTTAGGGAAGCTCACCATACAATACTTGTTTCAATAACTTTTTTGTGGATATCCACAAAAAAGTTATTGAAACAAGTATTGTATGGTGAGCTTCGCTAAAGATATAATAAATGTTTCATACATTTTAGATTCCTGATATGAAATTCAGAGCAAATGACTGTTTTGATTTGTAAAATAAATATCCATCACTTGGGAAATCTGAATAGACCGCACAAAAAAAATCAGTAAGCTTAAAAAAATTACTTTGTCTAAATTTAAAATACTCAATTTTAAATATCGGTAGCAAAACTGACTGCGGTAGTTTTTTTGTTCCAATGAATGAATTTTAATTCAAACGTTTTTATTTTCAGTGATTTTTCTCTCTGCCTTCGTGGTGTCTGCAATTAGCAATGACTCAGTGGAACTGAATTACGGGAAATTCCCGGTTGTTGACAGATGCCAGTGTCTCAACTCCAGCGCCATCTCTGGATACAACTGGACAGCGTGCCAGAGGATTATGCACATGAACCACTCCTCACTCGATGCACGTAAGAATCCTGCTCAGTAACTTTTGGTCACAGCTATGCGTGGGAGGCGGAAAAAATATGCAGTACAGAAGCAAACATTCCATAGAAATAGTTATCTGTATTTCACCTAAATATTTGACCACATTATAGAAACATAAGTGTAGAAAAAGTTGAAGGACACGGACACAGACAAACCATTAAAACACACACAGACCTCACACACTCGAAATCACGCAAATACAAACCCCAAAATCAACAAAAAGCATTTTAATAATTTTTCTATTTGGCACCTGATTTTTACTCAAGGTTCGTCGTGTTCAATCAGGTTTTCTTTGGTTTTTTTCTACTTATTTAGCTTAGGAATGGAGCAAATCTTTCGAAAATTGTAATTTTGGTTTTATAATTTGAAATTAAACTTTCTTAAGTTATTCAAAAAATTTGTCATTTTTGATATCTCATGAGCATAATGAAAACAGTTCTTTTTTAAATCTTACAGATGTGCTACAAGCGAGGTTAGAAAAACTGAGGTTTGGTTTGAAAATGTTTAAAGCTGCAATTTGTAAGACGAAAAAAAAATATAAATTTGAATTTTTTTCAAGAGATTATTTCTAATTTTCTGATAGCTTTCCACTCTGCCTCTATTTGTGTCTAACATTTGACGGAACTAACTATCTCAGAGTAGCTTTCCCTTTCTCTTTTTCTGTCTCCAACAAAAACGCATACCAAATCCACTTCATTAGATACACACGCACTCACATAAATAAACACACACAAGCGCACGCACACACACAACACAGACAAAAACACAAATCGAAAACATCAACACAAAAACTGTTTTTAATTTCTTTTTGGCAACAGATCTTCACCCATGGTCCGCAACTTTCACTAATATCTACTTTGTTTTATCTGGAAAACGAGCCGTTGACTTCTTGAGAAAATCGTTTTGGTATTTGTGAAAGTGAAACAAATATGAAATCAAAATTTTTGAAATTTTTTCACAAAGTTATGGCTTTGTTGATGTTTCATTAGGATAATAAGTCAATTCATTTTTTTTTCAAAGTCTCTCAGTTCTGCAGCCAGCCAGAATTAATTACCACACTTTTTTTTCAACATATTTCAAACCATAATTTGGGACAAATAATCAGTATATTCTCTAAACTTTTACAGTTTTTGCACTCTGCCTCTATTTGTGTCTAACTAACTCTCTGACAAGCTCTCTCTTTCTCTCTACAAAAAATCACACAAATTTTACAACCATACAACCACACAAGCGCACGCATACGTACAGAAACACAAATACGAACCCCATAACCAAGAAACCAAAAATAAATCATATTTCAAAATAATTGGCAAGAGATCTTTACTCATCGTCCATTAAAGTGTTGTTTGTTTTATTTAGAAAAATATGTGTGCATGTGTGCATTTGATGTTTCATGAGAATGAGGAATCAATTATTTAAATAAACATCGTAAATGTTTAACTATTTTTTTGCATAAAATTTATCTGGATTTCGAAGATATTTAAAACTCCTTTTTGTATCAAAAATTACGTAATTTTAATAATTTTTTTAGATTTCTAACAGTTTTTGCACTTTGCCTCTACGTGCGTCTAACATTTGAAGGATCGCTGTTTTTTAGAGGCTCTCAATTAGTAGTTTTGAAAAAAATAGTTATCAGTAACTTCAAAATGTCTCATTTTTCACTGTTCGTAGTTTTTTTGAAGAATAGAAAATTTTATTGGTTTTGAAAAAACTAAAAAAGAAAAGAAGTCCGTTTGTTCCATATGAGGAATTTCACAATCAACAAACTTTTTTACTTTTTCGTTTTACAGATACGCACATAGACGGGAAAAGAATAATGCGAAGTGCAGTTTTAATTTCAGTTTTTAGGCTTGAGATAGCACAGAATTACTCCTGACAATCAGTGCTCCCTTTGACCTAACTAGTTTTACAAAAGTTTCTCTGTTATCTTTAATTTAAATGCAATTTGTTTACAAACCCCGGCAATTTTTTCCAATTTTTATTTTTTTTCGAAGCGTTAAATTTTCTACCTTTTTCAGTTTTTTCATAATTTTATATTTAAATCAAAACTACATCTTGTTGGCTACAAAATGGTCTATTTCTTTTTTTCCCTACGATACTTATACAAAATTTGAGTGAAGAATGAAAATGCCAGGCTCGCATAAATATTTCCTCATTTTTTGAGAGATGTATGAACAAAAAAAATTTTTTCGCAGTTTAAATAACATTGCCAAAAATAGAAATTGTGGGATCTTTTCAGTTTGTGCCCCCCAGCTTAGTGGTTGCATATTATTTGCACCCCTCAGACCCACGTGCCATATTTTTACTTGATGAATTACCATTTAATGTTACGTGCTCTGTAACTGGGGGAATGTAACGTACCAGAAGGCCCAAAAGGAAAAAATGCAAATAGTGAATGATTCTAATTCGAGCCCCCAAGCAAAGTGGATACAAAATCTTTTACGCCCCCTTGTGCTGCACGTACGTTTTCTACACGAAGAAGCCCCACCGTACTTTATGCACCCCCCTCCCCCCCCCCCCCCCCCCCGTTACAGAGCACGTGATATTACAAGCTCTCTCTTTCTCTCTCTTTCTCTCTACAAAAAATCACACAAATTTTACACAAACATACAACCACACAAGCTTTATGCACCCCCCCCCTCCCCCCGTTACAGAGCACGTGATATTACAAGCTCTCTCTTTCTCTCTCTTTCTCTCTACAAAAAATCACACAAATTTTACACAAACAAACAACCACACAAGCGCACGCATACGTACAGAAACACACATACGAACCCCATAACCAAGAAACCAAAAAAATCAAATTTCAAAATAATTGGCAAGAGATCTTTACACATGGTACCTCATCGTCCATTAAAATGTTGTTTGTTTTATTTAGAAAAAAATGTGTCCAGTTTTTGAGGCAATTGTTTTGGTAATTTAAATATAAACTTAAAATTTGAAACCAAAATATTTTTAATACTCTTGGAATGTTTTTTGTCGTTTTGATGTTTCATGAGAATGAGGAATCAATTATTTAATTAAACATCGTAAATGTTTAACTGTATTTTTGCATAAAATTTATCTGAATTTCGAAGATATTTAAAACCCCTTTTGTATCAAAAATTACGTAATTTTAATAATTTTTTTAGATTTCTAACAGTTTTTGCTTTTTGCCTCTACTTGCGTCTAACATTTGAAGGATTGCTGTTTTTTAAAGGCTCTCAATTAGTAGTTTTGAAAAAAACAGTTATCAGTAACTTCAAAATGTCTCATTTTTCACTGTTCGTAGTTTTTTTTGAAGAATAGAAAATTTTAATAGTTTTGAAAAACCTAAAAAAGAAACGAAGTTTTTTTCTTCGTTTGTTCCATATGAGGAATTTGACAATCAACAAACTGTTTTACTTTTTCGTTTTACAGATACGCACATAGACGGGAAAAGAATAATGCGAAGTGCAGTTTTAATTTCAGTTTTTAGGCTTGAGATAGCACAGAATTACTCCTGACAATCAGTGCTCCCTTTGACCTAACTAATTTTACAAAAGTTTCTCTGTTATCTTTAATTTAAATGCAAATTGTTTACACACCCCGGCAATTTTTTCCAGTTTTTATTTTCTTTCGAAGCTTTAAAATTTTCTAACTTTTTCAATTTTTTCATAATTTTTAATATAAAACAAAACTACATCTTGTTGGCTACAAAATGGTCTATTTCTTTTTTTCCCTACAATACTTATACAAAATTTGAGTGAAGAATAAAAATGCCAGGCTCGCATATATATTTCCTCATTTTTTGAGAGATGTATGAACAAAAAAATTTTTATTTGCAGTTTAAATAACATTGCCAAACATAGAAATTGTGGGATCTTTTCAGTTTGTGCCCCCCAGCTTAGTGGTTGCATATTATTTGCACCCCTCATACCCACGTGCCATATTTTTACTTGATGAATTACCATTTAATGTTACGTGCTCTGTAACTGGGGGGAATGTAACGTACCAGAAGGCCCAAACGGAAAAAATCCAAATTGTGAATGATTCTAATTCGAGCCCCCAAGCTAAGTGGATACAAAATCTTTTACGCCCCCTTGTGCGGCACGTACGTTTTCTACACGAAGAAGCCCCACCGTACTTTATGCACCCCTCCCCCCGTTACAAAGCACGTGATATTACATTGTAAATCATTATGTAAAATTATGGCACGTGCCTTGAGGGGTTGTAAATAATATGCGCCCACTAAGCTGGGAGTCGCCAATGGAAAAGATCCAATTTCCCATTGGGTTCACAAACGGCACAGAGGGACGGGGCTTTTTTTAGCAGAAAAGATCCAAAAATTGGTCGCAAAACTCATCAAGTTATATATTTTTAAAGAACTCTTCTTAGTATGATGTGTTTCCATTTAGAAGCTCTAATCTTTGAAGCTCCCGTGAACTACGGGGCAACGCAAACAGAGGCTGTGATCTGTGAACACCCAGACCACCACATCATTGTGTTCATGTTCATTGTGGTGGCACAAGACTTCGACACAATCAAACAACAGTGGACTAAGTTAGTATTAGTTATTTCTGAGTAATTGACGTCAACAGTCTCAGTCCACTCTGCAGTCATTAAAAAATATATCTATGTGGAAAAAATGTAAAACCCAAATTGTTGTGGTCCAGACCGAAATTGAGCTATGATCAGACTATATAGAAAGAAATGAGCTCTTTTTATCGCCACTTTGCAGACTGTTCGGTTTCAAGAACAATATTGCCCCATATATCTTCACATTTCCAAAAGTTTCACATTGTAGCACCATTGCGACAAAGGTTTCTCTGAAAGAGTGAAAGATAAATGCGGAGTTTTGCGAAATATACAAGTCCATTTATAGTTAATTTTACTAGCCGAATTGAATCAAAAGCGGTTCAAAATGAACGTATAAGACCAACAGGTCAAATCTCGCGATATCTGGGAGCTCAACTTGTCTCATAAAGGACATTAAGGTTTTTAGTAAGTCTCGAAAATCTGAAAACTGGGCCAACAAATTGCAAATCGAATGGAACAAGAGAATGAAACTAAAAAATTGCATCGGTATTTTTGAGAAGCAACGAGAATCTAAATAAACAAAGAGGCTCGGTAATATGAGTTTGCACAAAATATTCCAACCCCACTCATCCATATTTTCGATTGATTGTCTATCAAACGAGGAGATAGAAACTTTTCAAAAAGTCAAATATAGTTTTAAAATAATTGTGTATGAATAAAAAATGCAAATAACAACATCAAACACGTTTTAAACCCCAAAATTCAATGTTTGTTCGAAAAAAAATTTAATAACAAAGTCAAAAAGCTTCAAATAACGAATCAATTCTAAACTAACAAATCAATTTTTACGTCAAAACAAAAAACATGGAACCAGTTTTTTAACGAAACCCTGTAACATGTAGACCAGTAGAATCTGTAACAAATGGCCATCGATGAAATTTGTCATTAACAACACTACAAGACAAATAAAACAGAGACTGTGAAACCTGTCATTTGCCTAAATATGTCGTACGGTAACAGAAGAAAACGACAGATACATACGCGAAACAAATCTTCAATTAAATGTTGCAAGAAAACGGTGTCAAATCCATTAAAATCGTAATTTTTTCAGTAAGAACAAAGATATAGTCTTTTGCGCATCCTTTGAACATCAATAATGTGATATGTGACCTCTGAATAACGATCATTACATTGTCAAACCTACCGCAAGAAAATTTTTCGCAAATGTCACTATTATCCGTTCCTCCATGTTATAAGGTTATGTTTATGGACTTTTCAGGACGACAGTGCCAGTAACGTAAACAAGTTCAGTTTTTCTCAAAATTGAGATTATTCGTGACTGGTACGCGCGACTGCGGAATATGATGACAAGCGAGAAAGACCGACCGATCTGAGTCACTATTATTCATCAAAATTACGTCACTAACAACCGCGCTAAGGTTTCTAGGTATCGCGCAAGGCTTCTAAATATGCTTAAAGGAGAAAGAATTGGAGGTATTTGGTTCTTCTTGTTAAAATGAATTGACAGGTTATCATAAATTGATTCCGTCAAAAATTTTAATAAAAAATAAAACTAAAAGAGCATTGATGAAGATACCCCTGCTTCCAAATTGCGGACATTGATGAATGAAAAACGTGAAATTTCGGGATCATAAGGTTGGTCCGCAAATTTTATTGCAACTGTTGCCCACAATTTAACCACATTTCTTTCATGTGGTAAGTGATGACTAAAAGCGGTCACTCATATTGACAAACTCGGAAAGGCGGGTAACTAGGACTGGCATCGTAATAAGATTGGGTATCAAGTAGACAAAAAAGCAAAATGGCAGACTTAAAAAAATTTGTACTTTTCGAAAACAACTGATATTTAAGTCATAAAAACATTAGCGGTCAACTGGGTTATCAAATAGGTTCGATTAATTCTCCAAAGAAACCATCTAGAGTTGTCAAAGTTCTGTGCGCGTCATACGTCTACAAATAGCGAAAAGAGCCACAAAAACAGACAAAAATCTAAAGTTTAATTCAGTTTTTGTAAGAAACAGGTTTTGAAGCCGCTAAGACAATAAGCAAGGCACCAAAAATATTAGATATGTTCAATAGTATTTTTTAAACACCATGAATTCCTTATGTGTCCTGTAATTAACGAGGTTAGGTAACGAGTAGACAAACAATCCGCCCAAGTTAAGTTAAAAACTTATCTACCTTATAACGTCAATTTTGAAAATATTCATTAAATTCTGATAAAAGACGGTGCCGAAGCCGTTAAAACCGTTACCTTTCACTCAAAAAATGATATTTTCACTCTTACTCTCATTTTGAACGCAAATTTTGTTGTAATTGACCACTCAATAAAGAGACAAGACAGGAATAAGAACCTCAAAATTGAAAAATGTCCAAAATATTTTTAAAAAATTTGGTTAGTTTGGGTTTATTTGAATAAATATTTCCTCCCCCCAACAATTAGTGTAAATTAAAATGCAGTTTATCATTAGACAGAGCATATAATGTTTATTTATTGTTTTGACTGTTTTCATTAAATCAGCTGTAGATTATTCCGCTTAACAGAAAATTTGGAAAAATTTAAAACCATAGTTTTACGTATGACATCGAGATTTTAATATGAACTAACATTAAAATTTGAAAATTCAAATGAAACTATGTGACTTCTATCAAACTATCATCAACGTATTTAACCTGAACATTGTTAAGAATTGTATTAAGAATTCTCAAGTTTGTTTGAAAAAAGATTGGCCAGGCTGTGGTCTAACTGATAAATGATTTTCGAACTGTGCCAGAGTGCAAAAACTGGTTTGATTTTACTCAAAAATCTGCATTATTTTTTTTCATTTTTTGAAAAAAAAAACAATTGTTAACACAAGTGCAATTTTTTTGGAAACATAAAATTTATTTTTCTCTGAATGAGTTTACATGTTCTTAAGAGCCAATATTCGAAATTGCATGGGAACATAAAGTGCGACCACTAATCATGCATCATCTCAGCTGCTTCCATTCAATTATGCCATGATTCGTGTTTCCTGATTTGTCGCTCATGATCTCAGTTCAGTTATTGTTATGATTGTATGGATTGCTGTGAGGTTCAGCAAAAGATAAAATGAGTTGTATCGTTTACGTTTTGTATCGTGGTTACGGTTGTTTGAAATACAAACAGGAATATCTTCGAAGAATGCTGGTCGTTGGGAGAATATAAACGTGTTATTGTATCATTTTCTTTAAATGCTGCTACATGAAAAGAAAATACTGTTTTAGACAACAAATAATGAAGTGACATTTTAGGCTATCTCAATTCAGTTCAAAGTTCTATTTTTAATGATAGTTGATCACAAATTTTTACATATTCATTTTAGCTTCAAAAAGCTAATTTAAAAAGGAAATGAAATGATAGATTAACAGATCGCTGAAATGGTTATGAAACTCAAAGAACGCTATAAAATTCAAAGTAAGATATCATTAGTGGCATTTGCCTTTATTTAATTGTCACTTGAATTGGTAATTGGTAAGAAAGCTAGCGCCTTTGAGCAAGGCAAATGCGCAATAAAATTCTCCCTTTAAGAGCTCATTAAATAGGATCTTCGCAATTCTTCATTTAAGACAAAAACGTGACTGAAAATGTCAGAGGCAATATGTTTTCCAGTGTCTCAAAGGAGTTGCAAAGTGTCATATTCAAGCTATTAACAAAACTTATGACTGAAATCCAGTTCTTACTAAAGATCAAATCACGTCCTTCTTTTAGGTCGCAGTTGAAATTACGATCACGAAGAGATAGTTTTCCATAGTCAAAAATTGTACTGTCTGTGTTAACTCAGGGAGTGAATGTCTGTGTTAGTTCAGAATTGATGATCTGATTTCTTCTGAGGACACCATCTTAATGTTTCAAGACTAGCACATACTTTAACTCGTTAAGATGTTGAAAGATTACCTGAACAGGGCAAAATGAAAATGGACATTGATCATTCATTAACTAATCTCTTCCATATATAACATTTTTTTTTATTTCTTGAGATATATCGCTGTGTAAAGTTATATTAGAGATGCAAAATTCTATAGATTAATAGCTCCGGCAGCAGAGATCGTCGGGGTGAAACGCTCATAAAAGGATAGATCAGATTTTTCATACATTATTCATAACACTTAAGTGATTTTTTCCGATATGAATTGAGACCAGATACAAGACTGACTACTCAAATGTAGCAGGACATGATCAACCTCTGATCCAGGAAATAATAATGGCGCTTAGTTGGTATACTTATTCCTGAAGAAAGATTATTTTGAAGAAGATGCTATATTTCATGTTCGGTTCTGCTCACAAATTTGTTTTGTTTTCTAACTATCAAGTTTTTGTTTTCAAAACAATTGAAAAGGCTACTTGATTTGAAGCATGTTTTGGCAGCAAAAAATTGCTAAAAAATTATGGTTTGTTTTAAGACCAGCAGTTTTAAGGAAGACCAGCAGTTCAATAACATCAGCGTTAAAATGGTATCCCAAAAAAGTGGTTTTTTGACGAATAAAATTTTCAAAGTGACTCTTAATGGAAACAAGGAGGCTCGGTAATGTGCGATCGCACATAAGGTTCCGATCTTGCTCATCCACGATTTTGGCATAATTGTCTACCAAATGAGAACAGATTGAAAACCCCCCAAAAACATGTATTTTTCAAAAAAAAATTGGTGTATGAACGGAAAGATAGCCTCCAAAGCAAACAACTCACGGGCCTAAAAATAATGCATTAGATTGATTCGATATGCCAATGTTAAGAAAGCGAGTCAAGACCAACAGCAAAATCAAACAACAACAACAACAACAACAACAACAACAACAAACATTAATTACATAAAAAAACATCATGTCCGCTTTAAAAACAAAACTTAATAACGATGTCAAAATAGCTCGATGTCAAAAAACTGAAACTAAACAAAAAATCCTGTAACTCACCAGAAAAAATATGAGATTATTCCAAATTAAAGCTTGGTAACAATAACACAATAATGAACAAAAATAGTAATTTTGAAAAATTCACTTAATTTTAAAAAAAAACAATTAGTTTCAAAGTAATGAAAATAATAACAAATCAACTAAAATATCCCATAGGTTTACAATTTTCCCGGTTACCAAGGTTTCTCAAGACGGGAATTAAAAAATTTTTTATGTTCAATTTTTATGCAGTTACAAAAAAAAACAACAAATAGACAGCAAGCAAAAAATCAGTTAATTTTTTGCCAGAAAACGCTTTCTAAGCCGTAAAGCCATACTTTGGCTCCCAAAATATGTTCAATCACAACTTTCCCGAACACCAATAACGTGTTATGTGACTTCTCATTGATGAAACTAGGTAACAGGTAGACAAAAAAAGGCAAAATTAAGTAATACTTGTGTTTTTCGAAAAAAAAAATTATTTCCAAAGACATGAAAGTCATTAAATACGAACGAAAAAATTAAATGGATTCATTTATTTTTTCATTGGAAGCCTTTGAGACCTGCAATTATCCAAAAAAACATCTTACGTTTACAAAAAGACCCTAAAATAAGACAAAAATCAAAAATTAATTTACTTTTTTTTGTGAAAACCCTATGTCGAAGCCAGTAGAGACAAATCGAATTCTTTGAAAACGTTAGTTTTTTTGTGACCACAATCCCTTCGACAACTTCCCTTGACAACCCTTTTGTCATATTTGGCCTGCAATTAACGAGACTAAGTAACAAACAGACAATAAAAGGAACCAAATTTCAAAGTTTAAAGGTGTTTTAATTTTAGTTTGGAAAACAATTGTTTTCAAAGTAGTGAAAGCCATCAGCTGTCTACTAAAATCTGAAACCGGGTCCTTGTACAGGAAATTTCATACGATTGAAAAGAAAAAGTAAAAACGACAGTTAAAGACAAAATTAAAAATTTCAAATTACTTCTTCGAGAAAGTATTGTCGAAGCCGTTTAAATCAGAGTCTTTATCCTTAAGGATTTTAAAATTATCAATTGCTTTCTTTGAAAGTCATTAATGTGATATATGAACTATCAATAACGCGATAATGTGACAAAACTAGAAAACGTGAAAAATGGGCAAAAACCTGAAACTGAAAAAAAAGTGAAATTTAGTAGTATCAAAGCCAGAAAACCATAAATTAAGGTAGAAAACTGCAATAAAGATTGAATTCAAATTCAGTAGAAAGAAAAAACATACATTCATTGCTGACACTAAGCTAAAAGTTGACCATATTAACAGAAAAATGGAGGCAATGTTCAATAAATCATTGATTATTTTAAAATCAGAAAATTTTTGAAAGCCGAAACAAACATTAGCTTTCAAGTAATCAACCAGATATAATAGTTTGGAGTTTATTAAGACGTGCATTAGATCTATCACTAGTGAGCTTTGATATGAAATGTTCTGTTATATAATTAATATATAAAAAAGGTCGAATTTTTTTATAAAAAAGACTGACTGATTACAGTCCGAACTATTTTTGTGTTGTAACAGTCCAAGATTGGTTTAAAACTAGCTCTGCGTTTTGATAATCAACGAGTAAAGTTTGCAAAAAAATGGCAAAGTTTTAATTACGGAGCAATTGCAACGGAAGTTGAAGTAGAAATAGCCCATTTTCAGTTTACAAACGTTGTGTTAATGGTGCTTTGGTGTGTACTTCCTGCAAACTTAATCAAAGTGGACTAAAGGAACTTATTTCGTGCTGTTTTTCATTAAAAAAATCTGAAATTTGAAATATTCAGCCTTTGTAAATGAAATCAACAACGCTTTCTTAATAAAATTTAACAAACTTTAGCAAAATTAGCGAAATTTTAATGTGAGATCTTTCAGATGTATTCTCAGTATCAACAGAGAGTATATACTTCTCAAGTATTTGGTACTCAAATGACCTTAAGTATTGCATTCTTTAGCTTCGTTACTAGCGTGAGTAATGTAAACCTGAAGAATTCTCTACGCAAAACATTTAATTACTGACAGCCCCCTTGAACTAAACTTGTTGTTCAAGGAATGTACTTTATCTGCAAATGGGCTTGAATTGGCAAACAGTCCATTGGATTCTCCCAAGGATAGTGAGTGATGGCGTCACTCAAATTGCTGCTTTTACCAATGTCATACGGCAATGGATACCCTTCATGTATCCATATCCGTATTTTAAACTAATTTATTGTTTTAAGTTCCTTTTGAAGGGCGAATGCCATTTAAGTTCAGTTGCTATATACTTCCTCCCATTTTTAGCAGTTCAGTCTTTTCATTCCGTCTGTACCGGATATATATTCATTCACGTTGTAAACAAATCAAACTTTGCTTCCTTTATGTATGATTAAAACCTGAACAAACTTTCTTTCATAATTTGTATCATCAATAACTTTCATTCTCCAATTTGCAGCGCTAACACTCAGTTTAATTTAATTCTTGCAAACACTTCTCATTTGAGCTGATTAGTTCAGTTAGAGTCAATCGCACCGCGATTGCCCAATCTAGAAAGAATCTAGTTGAAAGTAACAACTAAAACTGCCATTCGCGGCGCAAGTGCCTATCTCAGTTTGTGCGAGGCCATTTGTAATTCAATTGACTATACTCATTGTGTATAAGTATAACACGGTGTTCAAAAAGCCTTCTTGCGTAATAGTTTGAACTGCAAATATTGTAATTTGAACAAGATAGAACTTAACTTTTCTCATGTTACAGTATCATAATTCATTTTTTAGAAAAGCTTTTCTCAAAAAAATTATTTGATCTTTATCGTAATCATAATTTTAAAAAAAATGGTTGTCAAATCCAGTCGATCATACGGAAAATTAGGCGACTTTCTTCTTGAGAACCAAAAAAAACAGTTAGAAGAGAACGGAGTTAATTTGGCCATATTTTTGAAAAATGAGTTTAAGATAGGAAAAAATAGTGTCTCAATTTTACCATTGTCGCGAATTGAGCATTTAGGTGTTCCAAAGTTTTGGCGAGGAATATTGTTTCAGCCCGCATTGTTCTTTGGCGAGGAATATTGTTGTTTCAGCCCGCACATAATGGGAAAGACCCTTTAGTTATATTCCTTATTCCTCAATCGGTGCCTTTGTGTGAAAAAAGCCAAATACTCTAAATTCAATTTCATCTGATTTAGTTTAACATAAATTCGATTATTGCTGTCTGCTGTCTTAGTTTTCTGGATATTCAAAAACTTATTAATGAATTATGTTGGGATGGGGAATGTGCTTAGGCTAATTTTGATTGTGTACTATTAAAGCAAAATTAAAATTGATACGTTTTGTTTCGTTTTTTTTTTGTCGCTATAGGAAGCTTTTTGAGAAATCGACTACTTCAATCAGGTTTTGAAAAGGTTGTGTTTTTGTTTTGCCGGCTTTTCTTCTCGAAATTGACCAAAAATTAACTTGTCCTTGACATCACCGGCCCCATTTGCAGGATTGTAAAGAAGAGTAATGTCGTTGGAGTAAGTGTTGAATCATCCATCCAGCTAAAGTTTGAAATAAAATCAAAATAAGGGTAATGAAAATACAAGGGTCTAAATCTAATCGGGTGGTTCGTAAAAAGGAGTCACCTAAGTTAATAACGAAAATACCAAACGAACTAACCAAAGTTGTCAAATGAGAGCCAGGGGGATTGAGACGAACCTCTAACCAATAATAACAAAAAGGTTAAGACAAGCGCGATGGATAGGAAATTGCCATATAATACAATCGTTGGCAATTGGAAAGCGTTATCTTTAATATAAGCAATGTAATCGCGA
>NC_134470.1:27236735-27317064 GCF_964194025.1 Convolutriloba macropyga
TACGAATCTCCTACAGTTTCTATGTCTTGATCGTCGACATATCCTTCGGTATTGCGAACCTTTTCAACTATTGTCTGGGTCTTCTTTTTCTTTAAAGTTCGTTTACTTCTTCTGACAGATGAAGTATCAGAGTCCGACGTATCGCTTATGGTTAAATTACGTTTTGAAGTTTTCTTCAAAATTGGTGTCGGGTGTGTAGGTGTCGGTGATGTTGTTTGTGATGCAGATGGTCCTGCTACAGTCGAATCATCCATTTGCGGCGCAATTGGACTTATGTTGAGCACTTGTACTAAATCAGGTCTGTTTAGAAAAGCTGTGTCATATTTTGGATTCCTTTTCGGAATACGCATCTTTAGTGATCGTGCGATGTTGCTTGTTGTTGAAATACAAGAACGTCCAGAAGAAACTATACTTACATCGTCGGCTTGTCGTTTATTCCTCTTAATTTTCTTGTCCCCGGTGTTTTTTCGAATTAGGTCCTTTTTGTGAAGTTGAATTTTCTGCTCTAATATTTCTGTTATTTTCTGCGGGCGGCGATCTATGTATTCTATTAATTTTGGTTTCGCGTTCGGCTCGCGTTCCGAATTTCGCGATGTCAGAATTCCGGACTCTAACTTCCTGTTTATATGGCTCCTTTATAACGCTCGTTGTCGGGCTTATTTTGCAGACGGTGCTCCCTGGCGCTAGTACTTCGTAGAGACCGTCTAAATTCTTTTTCTGTCGTTGGCTTTCGTGTCGCTTTCTGGCCAATTTAACTTGAATACTTCTTTCGGAGCATGGCATCTCGCGGCAAATGGCTTCGGGTTTAATGAATCTTGTCTCTCCGTCCTTGCGTTTTTCTTGCTCCAATCTTGCGCGAGAACTTGCAGCGCAAATGACCTTTTCTATTTCGGTGTCGGAGCATAACGCAGTGTCGGCCCACTGTTCCTCCGTTAAGTACGAACGACCTGGGATTGTGTCCTCGTCTAAATAATAATTAATTATGGCATTATAGTTCAAATTTTTATTATTAGGTTTAGTAGTGATATTTGATATAGGTGTATTACATTTTCTACCAAAATGTGCCTCAAATGGTGTAATATTTAATGTTTTTTGTTTTGATATTCTTAATCGTTGTATTATCGCTTTCAATGAATTTTCTAAATGAAATTTTTTATTTAATTGTGATTTCATGCAAGATAATTGTCGTTTAATTGTTTGAATAATACGTTCTACTAATCCGACTGCTCTATGGTCATTTGCTGGTGCATATATAGGTGTAATATTATTTTCAGCACAAAATGTCTCAAACTTTTTTCCTGTAAAACATTTAGCCTGATCTAATCTAATAGTTCTGGGTACTCCGTGTTGATATATATAATTATTTAAGAATTTAACTACATTTGGGCCTGATGCATTGTTTACTATTTCTGCCGTAGGGTATTTAGAGTATCTGTCTATACTTGTAATAAAATATTGTTCTATGCCTTTCTCATTTAAAATTGGTCCACCAAAATGTAGTTGTATTTCCTCATTCGGTTCACTACACTTAGGTAAAGGTGTCCATTTGCGGTGCGAAATCACTGGTTTAAGATTCTTACCGATTTCGTGCATGCCTTGCATTCACTGGCTTTTGCCAATATATCCCTGTGGATATAAGGCCACCAGATATTCTGAGCCAACGATAACATTGCAAAACTGCCCTGATGAGTAGAGTGTGTGTCCTCGAGTACAGCATCCTTAATAGCTTTGGGAATTGCTATCCTTTTGTCTAGACAGACGCATCCGTTTTTTACACTCAAGTCTCTCCAATATGAGTGGAGATACGGACTAATTTCCTGCAGTCTTTCAGCGTCGTCTCGTAATACACAGTCTCGTACCTCTTTTAGGATGGCATCCTTCCCCGTTAATATTGCTAGGAATTTTTTTGCTGAACACTTTTTGAAGTGTTTCGTGAAACATCAGGTCATCTGTTTCATCGATCATGCTACCTGTCGGAGTTTCGGTACGGCTTGTGTTGTTTGATTCTGGGGTCGATGGGGTTGTATCAGAAAAAGTGACTCGTGCTTTTGCTGGTGTTGATTTTGAACGGACTGCTTTTGATTTTGACATAATTCTGAGGCTGTTTATAGTATTTTTTGATTTTAAAGGTTCGTTCTCTTTATTTACGAAGTAATTGTTCGAACGCTGAATTTGGGCAAAAAGCGACTTGTTTTTGGGTGTGTGGTATTTATACTCGAATTTGGGTATTTTCGCGCTTAATTTGGTGTTATTTGGTGGATTAGTTGCTTTATTGCCATTAATGGGTTGAATTGGGACTAATTGTTCAGATTGTTCACATTCTTTACTGTCTGACATTTGCACCTCTTTTGCAGCGAATTTGCTAATGGAATGTGAATTATTGACTTTATGCTGATTTGGTACAAATTGTAATTTGCTAGTTTTAAGTGGCATTTGCGGCGCAAATGGATGATCAAAATGAGTGTTAACATTTGAATTTCTAAGTGTTAATTGCGATGCGAATGGAGGTTTCAACTGTGAAGTTGTTAATTGCGGTGCAAGTGGTAATTGAAATTTTGTCGAATTAATGTTTAACTGTGTGGTTAATCGCGGCGCGAATGGAGGTTTTATTTGTTGTGGTGGCATATTTGACTTTAATATGGTCTGAAATTTTTTAGTTGTTGTTTCTTTATTCACTATAAGATGTTTCATTGAATCACGAATTTTAGAAATTGTTGCTACAACAAAATGTTCGTCATAAGTAGATATCTTTTTAGCTCTAGCGAAGGGGTTTCTAGAAATGTAATCAACAAGTCCCATTTTTGCACCTGGCATATGTTCGATTGTGAAATTGTATGGTAACAGTCTATCTATCCAGCGAGACAAACGGCTGTTATATGATTTATTAGATCGATGTTCTTTGAGTATTGATAATAGAGCTCTGTGGTCTGTTACTACCGTGAAATTTTTTCCGTATAGATAATATTTAAAATAGTCAGTTGACCACACTATCCCCAATAGTTCCAATTCGTTGACACTGTAGCGTTCTTCTGTTGTGTTGAGAAATCCTGACGCGAATGCAATTGGCTTCCAACCCTCTGGTGTATTTTGTTCTAACGCTGCCCCCAATCCTGAGCGTGAAGCGTCACATTTTACTCGAACGTCTAATTTGGGATTGTAATGACTATTTTCAGTACTATTTGCTATTTTTTCTTTAATTAGATTAAAGTGTTTTGTGTGTTCATCTGTCCAGACGAATTTTACTGATTTCTTTAGTAGTGGTCTGAGAGGGTGACATAATTGTGCTAGGTGTGGTATAAATTTACCGATATAGTGGACTGATCCTAGAAATGATCTAAGACGTTTTAATTTTGTTGGTGGTGGTATTGTGAGAATTGCAGCTGTTTTGCTTTCTAATGGTGATATACCTGTTTGTGTAAATTTGTAACCGAGCCATTCTATTTCCGATTTTGCAAAGTGACATTTTTGTAAATTATTTCTCAAATTATCGTCATCTAGCTTTTGAAGACATTTGAAAACTAAAGCTAAATGGTCTGCTTCAGTGCCTGTACTAACGATTATTATATCATCCAAGAAACAGTATGTGTTTTGCAAACCTACTAGAGTATAGTCCATGGCTTTTTGAAATTCCGCCGGCATATCTGTGAGACCATAGAAACCTGTTTTGAATCTATATGTACCAGTAGATTCACCACATATTATATTAAAATTACAGTGTTTTGCTGTTTCGTGATGTAATTTTAATTGACTATATGCGTATTTAAGGTCTAATGTGGTGAGATAGGCTTGTTGACTGTTGTGTGTACTTGTTAAGTGTTGTGAGATGGTATCAATTAACATTTCAATATTTGGCATTTGATATTTGTTTTTGTGTATTGCTTTATTTAGAACTTTTGAATCTAGTGCTAGCTTTATTGACTGGTCTTTCTTTACGGTTATTACGATTGGGGATATGAAGTTTTCATCCGGACAACTAGATAATTTTTCAATATGGCCTTCTGTCTGTAGTCTTTCTAATTCATCTGTAACTCGAGGTTGGAGATTTATCGGAACACGTCGGCCTTTTTGATGCTTTGCTGTAAACTTTTGATGAAACTTTGATTTCGCTACATGTGTCTTAGATAGACCAATTCTTGATACTAAATGTGGAAATCGCGTCGCAACTGTCTCTTTAATTTTACATGCAGAATTAGTGATGTTATTAACACATTTACCAGTTTCTGGTTGTTGTTGGACAACTGCAATCCTCAGTGGGCCAAACAGATCTCTTCCAATTATGTTTTTGTGGCCGTCATCTACCACTGTCAACATTGCTGATACATCTTTCCAATGGTTGTAGGTCACTGTAGTTTCCAAATGCCCGATGACTTTGATTGGTTCGTTGGAGAACGTTTTTAGGTTCCTTTTTTCTGACGAATCTGTCCATCTTGCAGATTTAGTTGATTGTAGGATTCTGTTTGCTAGACTTTTTGTTATAATACTCACAGCCCTACCAGAGTCGATCATTGCCGATGTTTGTATTCCTCCAATCTGTACTTCCACATTCAGTGGCTCCAGTTGATGAACTGAATCTGAAGATATAGCTGCCACGTAGTCGTCTGAGTCACTTTCGTAGTTTGAGTCGTATACTTGTTGGTACAATTGTTGATAGCTTGTTATATAGTTTACTGATTCCTCGTCATCACTTTTTTCTGGTGATTGTTCAATTTGATTTACGTTTGCTTTTTGATTTTTCTGTGTTGAATTCTGCTGCTTCTTTGGTTTTCGACATTTTCGAGCAAAATGACCCAAAATACCGCAATTGTGGCATTTTTTTCCATTCGCAGGACAAATCTGTTTGTGGTTGTGACTCCAGCGAAGACCACAATCGGTACAAACACTTGTATACTGATAGTTTGCAGGGACAGTTGGATAGCGTGTGAAGTCACGTTTTGCTGGAGGTGCATTCGCGTTGCGATTGCGAATATGGCTATTGTTGATGTAATTTACAGATGTATTACCTGTCATTAAGTTTTGGTTAATTTTCTGTTGATTTTGTGCTCCCATTTCCATTTCTATGGCAATTTCTAGTGCTTTTGGTGGTTCCACAGTTTCCTTCAACAACTCCTTTTGAGTTTCGTGATCAAGCATATTGAGTATGAAAGCATCACGAATTAGTGTTGTTTCTTCGCTTCCGAGGTTGCAATTTTCTGCCAGTTCTATGAGACGACCATAGAAACTCTCTACTGACTCTCCCTTTTGTTGTTTGCATGAATAAAATACGAAACGATCGTAGGTTATGTTACGAACCTTTGTGAATGACTCCTCCATTGCCTGCCACAAATCTTTTAGAGGTTGTTTCTCTACTTGAAAGTGTGGGTATTTGCTCTTGAAGATTGGACGCCCCTCTGTGCCAATGCTTAGATACAGCAGCGATATCGTCTTCTGCTCACAGAGTGTCCATGGTTTGTCTCCACAGAGAATTCCAATTTCATCAGCCTTCTTGCATCTGTTTTGCCAGTTCACTTTCAACTGCTGGTTTCGAACCTTACGATCTCTTTCTGTGGCCTGCGTATGGTTTTCTACTGGTTCTTCATATGTAGGTTCGGGTGGATAGTTCACTGATGCAGGAGGATCATCTAAGAGAGTGTCAAGTTGTATTCCTGCCTTGGCGAGAAGAGCAAGTTTCCAATTTTGTGTCCATTTGTCCCACGTTAGAGTGGGTGTTGCTGTGGGTTTCTCCCAAAAGGCTTCTATGTGCAGTGGAGTTTTCTTTGAGTCCGCTGCTGACTGCGCCATGTTATACTCGATCAATGTGAGTTGGGTCAATTGTGTTGCGATTGGTATTATCCAAATAGAAAGTGGCAATTGCGTCGCGAATGGCGAATGTGTTATCTACTTTTTGTCGATTACGTTGCGATTAGGCAATCGCGTCGCGAATGGTTGATTTCTATTTAGTTAGTTCAATTGAGAAGCGTTTGACAAAGATTTAATTCAACTAAGCGATAGCGCTGAAAATGGGAAGAGTGACAACTAGAGTTAAACAAAATGAAGAAATGGATTTGTTCAACATTTGATCAAACATCCGGGAAGTAAAATTAGATTTGTTTACAGTATGAAATCATTAGACAGCATGAACAGACATTACTTGCAAAGTGGGAGGAAGTTAGTAAGAAGTTAGCAACAAAATGAACTAAATAGGCATTCGCCCTTCAAATGGAGCATTCAGACATACATAGATTAAAGTACGAGTGTAGATACAAGAAAGGTATCTATCACCGTACGACAGACACAAAACAATATGAGGTAAGTTGACAAAACTGTTACCTATTTTTGCAAATGACCAACTCACGAAGCCCTTTTGCAATCGGGTTGATGGGAGCTTGTGAGAAATTGAAAGAGTTGGCAGAAAAAATTGCAAGGTAATGCATCGCCTTGTGAGTTTCTGCCAGGAAGTTCTTGCGATAAAGTTCTATAATTGCAGGGATAAAGTAAAGAGACTTTTAATTCTGACGTTTCATATTGAAGTGTCTTGTAAGTCGGCTGATTTATTTATACGAACTTGAAATTTTTGGAAGAAACACTTGCAAGGCGATGCATCGTTCGAACTTGAAAGTTCCTGTCATTCGAATTTGACAATCTATAAAAACTTGTTGTTAATTTGACTGTTAGGAACGGACAATTAATTACAATTTATTTATTGTATTAATAATGTCGCAAAACTGGATCTGTAGACATAACTGTTCCGACTCCCACTTTAGTGGGGGAGGGAGGAACTATATACTCGAATGGGTTCTTTTGTTCCGTAAAATTTGGCCGATCGATATATTCATCGTAGAGATTTATGGGTGGTATCATTAAAAACCACGTACATCCTAGAATATAGAACTATGGATACATTTTCTTCGAATTTCGTTTTTTAGAGGGAGGTATCGAGGATTAAAGTTTTGTTAGTATTCGAGTTTTTATTCAAATTTTTCATACTTTTCGCTGAAATTTTGCTCAACTTTGCTAAAAAATATGCTTATTTGAAAACGATCACACAATCTCCGTAAACATTAAAAGAGAGCTAGTTGAAATCCAGCGCTCTGCAACGGTCTTCTGGAATTAAAATTTTGCCGTGTCTTTTTGAAAATTTAACTCGATAATTATACAAAATGCATCATTGTTTTTCTGATTTTTGAAATATCTCACTCAACAATTTGTCTAATTTGCAAACAATTCAAGAGGTTGGGTGGTTTGTCGGACGCGCGCCAAAATCAAGGATGGTTTGATATCATCATGGATTCTTAAAATTAACTTTTATTTTGTTGCTGCCTTTTTTAAAAAAAAATTTTTTGCTTTTATTGTTTTTTACTGTTGATTACTGACAAAATTTTCAAACCACGGCTCCATTAATGACAGCTCCCATTCACGTAAAAGTAAGGTCAACTGTAACCACAGTATGTTTCCAGCGAATCTAATTCAGGTTTTCATGGCTCTGAAGAAGAGTTTTTTCAAGCTTCAACTGAGTTCGTGAGTTTTGCCTCGAATTGTTATTCTTTGGCTGTTTGATTACCGATTCAAACCAATCAAAGATCCAAATGCCTTATTCTTTAGATGTAGGCGAATCTCTACAATGCATTCGGTTGTTATCTAATATCTCTTCAATTGTTGATATTTTTGATGTCTGATTGCTATGTCTATCCATTCAAAAATCCAAATGGCTTCTTTATAAAGTCTGAGTGATTCTGAGAAATTCATTCGGTTGTTAGCTAAGGTGTCTTATGACATTGATTATAATTGTTTTAAAAAATGTCATTAATTTTTTGAAGTTGTCAATTTTATCTTATATCTGTCAACATTTGCCTTACTCTCAGTAGAAACAGGTCAAACTTCCTTTCATATAGGATATACACTAATCTTTGTGGTGGATTTTTTGTTTAGAAAATTATCTTCTTGTCTTTGGTACTACGAATTTCCATACAAAAAATTGTTCTTTATCACCATAATTGCCCATTTTTGCTGTTTTTTTTGTTAATTGTCACGTCATTTTAAATTCTTACTGAAAAACAAAACGTTTCAACATCCGTAATTGAACATAATTTTTACTTTCATAGCATACTGTTTTAAGGGCTGCGACACCGTTCTCTTGCAGACTTTGTTATAGTTTTTGTTTCATTTTTGCCTTGTGTTTGTTCATTTTTGTTCTCGTGTGCGAAATATTGAGTAAAAAAGAGGTCTCAATGGCCAACAATGGATATATAAAAGAACCTAATAACTGATATCAGTATATAGCTAATGGTTTTATTGACTTTTAGAATATTTTTTTCAAAAAAGTAAAAGTTTTCTTAAACTTATCCCTTTTTGTTCTGATTTTCGTCTTCTTTTTCGTATTTTACAATTTTGTGTCCTTTTCGTCGCTATTGAGAGATCTCGTTAATTTTGTTTTTGGAGAATGACCGAATCTCTCCATGATTTCGGTTGATGCATCATTTTTCTAATCAGTTTGACATTAATTCTTTTCAAAAAAAGCAACCTTTTATTAAACTTTGCTGTTTTGCTCATTTCTTGTCGACTTGTTACCATGTGGCATTGCGGAAAAGTCCCATATTTTTTCTAATGAAGTACAGATTAACCTTCTTTGGTATAATTTTTATCTGCTGCCATTTTTATTTCGTTATTAATGGTTTCAAAAATGGACAGCGAGATTTCTTGGTCGTAATTAATATTTGTAATTATTTAATTTTATCGCCGTCTTCTCTGGTAGTCATATTATTGACCGGTCTCATGGGCCCTCTAATGTTAGTTGCTCTAATCATTTAGTAGTTTGTTGAACGATATGTTTATTTTTTAAATCTCTTCTTCAATTGGTAAACAATTAAGTGAAAAATGTGAAACGCAGAATACCGAGCCTCCTTGTTTTTCTTTAAGATAATTATCAGATGTCATTTGCTATCCGAGCAACCGCTATTACATGTTTATGAGCAATTATACTGATAATTGACCGGTACACTAATTTTGAACCACTAAATTTCCCAGTCTAGTTTCTAATTTTTCTTCAAATGACTATTTGAATCCTCTAACACATGCTTCAGCTCTTCTAATAACCCTTTTTGCATCATCATGGTGCATTGTCAGGGGAGGAGTAAGAGGCGGTCCTGACTGGAAGACCCTCGAGTTCATTTTGCCAGACGAAGGTGACAGATACGGGGCTGGCAAGTTCTGCTACAATCTCAGGTAAAACTATGCAGACACTTTTGAACACCATCTCCCTTGTTGAAAGGTAGACTAGTGAAAAAACCTTGGTCAACTTCCGTTGAATCTGGAAGGAAGGCACTACCCATTGAGAATTTGAAAAGACTGTGGATCGACCTTACGCTAGTCGAGATCTAGACTTTATCAAGGGACCCAAAAAATCAAGGGGATGATATTGACCCAAATTACACGGTCGAATATTTACCTAAATTATATTCAAAGTCTTTTCATGAGTCCATACACGGATGAACATAGATAAATACACATATACATAGATGAAAACGGTCAAGCCCTTCTTTTCATGAAAATATCTTCTCATGGGTCGATAGGGTCGGAGTTGCAGATCTTATACAACAAACCTTCAGTGTACAATCAACATTCAGTGTGTGTTCATTTTATATAAATCTCACAAAAAATTTCATCACATCAAGTTCCAATGGTGATTTTTTGCTCATTTTTTTTACTTTCGGGGTTATAAAATTTTAAGACTCTTTAAGAAAGTGTTCAGTCCAAACTGTGCTCATATATCCATTTTCGACGATTCTATATTTTCAAAGTTAGGGCGACAGAAAACTACGGTAATATCTTTTTTCTCACTGAGTCGATATCTGACCAAAACTTTCCAAACTTAATTTACCAAACCTTGAAAAAAGCCCTAAATACCATGGTCAAGAACTGATGTACAAGTTGCAAGTATTGATGCGCATCTTTTTATGGCACACTAGATAGAAAAGAACACTGAACTTCGGGTAAGAATTAGATAACAAATTAGGATAATTTACAACGGGGCAGTGTAAATAAGGGTACAGATTTAGTCTATGATTAATAAATTAAAATTATTAAATTCCATGGAAATTACGAGATCAAATTCGAACCACTCATCCGTTTAAACTACTTGAGTTGCAAATTGTTGCTAGAAATTTTACATTTTTACGTGGTGCATTTGCAACTTTGTGGTTTTAATAGAACGTCTGTTTTTGTGTTTCAGTGATACTTTTTGTCTGCATGGTTACTGGTTCAACTCACAGCAGAGCAATCGAAAAGAGCAGCAGCAGGACATTGACACTTGGACTGATCTGGTCCAGAATGTCTGGAGGTCATTCAACTGGTTCTCATTCGACAGCAGATCATTTGGTACGCATTTATACATGTGACAAAGAAAGCAGTCAAACATAGATATACTTATATTCGTTTTTTTGCTAAGTTTGAAATGTAATCGTTAATTTTGTTAGATGTCTGCTGTCATCTAACAGTACAACGTGATTGTTTTGATCGCCTCTTTAAAGAAATCAACACACTAAATCGAAAATCGTATCCAAAATTCGTGGTTGAAGTCCAAATATATCGATCGATTGGTCATAGTAAATTCTTGGAGAGCAATCAATGGATTAGACCATACTCAAAAATAGTCACACGATTGGCGAATAATATTAAGCGAAACTTCAGTGAACTAACAAAGAAAACATTTAAGACATGCTATGATTTTTAAGCTGGAATAGAAACTGAAATTGAAACTAAAGTGTAGCCTTAAAGATTAAATTTTGTTTATATCGCACGTGAGTGTATCTTGCGATACTTTTACTCTTCCTGTACATTCCACAGTTTTCAATTGTCACCCATTGGAATCGATCTCACGGCCATCTTACTTAGCTCTACTATCTTTCACCCTTTCGATCCTCTGAATTTAGTATATAATTTAATACTTACATAAACTTTTAATATTAAAACAGGATGAGGCTTTTAGTTGATTGATAAATAAGAATTTCTATTGATAATACTTCGTTTAGGCCTTGCAATTAGGACACAGATATATAAGTGTGAATACCAATAATAACAAGGAGGCTCGGTAATGTGCCTACGCACATAATGCTCCGACCCCGCTCATCCACATTCTTGACTTAATTGGCTACCAAATGATGAAGAGATAGAAAACTTTCAAAACACACACATCGTTCAATAAACAACCAATGAGATACAAAACGCTATAGGGCCGATAAACGTTGTTGATAATAGGACTACTAGATAGGAGAATAAAAAAAATAAACAACAAATATTATTTACGACCAAAACTCGATGTCTATAATTAAAAAAATCATAACAAAAGCAAACTCGCATCAGATAAAAAATAACCAAAACGATTTAACCTATATTTCATTAGAAAAGGTATGGGATCTGTCCCGAATGCGACTGGTTAACAGGTCGACAAAAAAGAGCAAATAGGTGCGAAGTTCAAAAATATTTTTACATTTTTGAAAACAATTAATTTCAGAGTTATTAATGTCATTAGATTTCAACTGAAATCTATAAAATTTTCATATAAATCTTCATAGGAAGCAATTGAGTCATGTCATTATCAAATGTTTGATTGCGCAAAATTTCGAAACCAAAAAAATTTTGAAATGTACAAATATATTAAAATCTAAATTTTTATGAAATCTGGTAGTAACAGTAGTAACAAAGCCGTGAAACAAATGTTTGAAGCTATAATTGTTATAAAATTTAAATTATAGACCACTGGAAACGCGTTGTGACCTGTGTTTACAGAGACTGAGCTACAATTCGGTCGAAAAACTACTTAAAAAAGACGAAGCTCGAAATACCAAATTTGTTTGTGAAAAGAAAAATTTCGAAACGTTATAACAGACTTAGGAGTTCAACAAAAAGCGATGGATTAAATTTCAACACAACAGAAAGCCAATTGGGCCTGTTCATAATGAGACTAATTCTCGACCCAACAAAATAGTAAAAACATAAAGAAGGCAAAATTTCAAACAATTTTACGACATGACACTGTCCAAGGCACTCTAATTATCAGATGTTTCCTGCAAGAACTGTAAACTACCATTTTCACCTCATCATAACATCAACGAGTCTTCTTTATAGACAACTTAGACATGACAACAAAAAGAAACCCAAAAATTGAACAGTATAGAAATCTCGAAAACTTTTTTAAATTGAAATGGTCGAGCAATCAGTCACAACATATAACCCAGCGCGAAAAAATGCTTCAATCGACAAAGATGATTGAGACTTCTAATGAAAGAGGTTGAATTACATGGTGACGAAAATAAGAGCAAAAATGAGACATAAGAAAAAATCTTTTTTGTTAAATATGTCAAACAGCTATAGGGTGCAATTTTTTACTAGGTTGAGTTATAAGTCCTGGGGAAGCAACTAAGATCCACTTTTATTGGATATATAACGTACAGCAACAAAAAGAAAGGCAAAAATTGGCAAAAAAACAATGTTTTGCGAGAAAACTGTTACTCAGCCCAAAAAAGCATAAAATATTAAAAAAAAAACAATTAACATATCCGGTTACTCCTTTTTCAAACGTTGTGAAATGTCCTAACTTTGCTTTGTTTTAACTAGATTTGTCAATAATGTCATCATTCGACAAGGAAGCAAAATGAACTCATAAAATATACAATTACGATCAAAAATGAAAAAAAAAGAAAACGCGTAGTACCAGAATAAAGAAACCATTAGTTAAAAATAAAACCGTTACCAACAACCGCCCTTTTATACCTTCTAAAAGCCAACTGGAGCTTTGATTGGAACACTAAGTCATTGGGCTACAAAAAGTATAAGAAAGGAAAGCAAAACACTAAATTCTTACGAAAGCAATTGGTCAAAGCCATAAAAACCATGAGCCTAACTCTGAAACCATAATATAATCTGGTCGGTTCTCGTTTATTGTAATTAGTTTTTGTCAATAATTGAGCCCTGATTTGAAATTCTTGTCCGTAATTTACATAAAAAACTTTTACATTGCGGAAATATTTCAAAAAAAAAGGTCGCGCCTCGTTGAAATCTAAAAAAAAATCGTAAGGATGCATGGTGAGATCGAGATCAGCCCAGATGTTGCTGCGCGTCTAACAAAAAACTCAATTGTTGAAATGGTTGCAAAATAAATCTTTTTCATACAAAATTTTTCAGTTTTTCAAAAAAAATAATGCATTTTGTATAATTATACCTTAAAATTTGCAAAAAATTGTTTTAAATTTGCAACAAATTGGCATCATTCTAATTCCAGAAGACTACTAAAGCTTTTTCTGAGCTTAAAATGAATATGGCCGCAGTTTTCGGGTGTCTACTTCCAGGAAATTTAAAGCAAGTGGGCTAAAATGCTATTTTTTTGACGAAAAAAGTCTGAATTTTGAAAAATTTGGCATAAACTCCAGCCAAAAAACTCGGATTGAACAATTCAGCAACTCTCCCCTATCTTTAGAGATAAAATTAATAACACTAGAGTTAAGAATTTTAACAAATTGTAATAAAACAGACCGAAATTAGGTCAAAAATAACGAAAATGTGAATAAAAACAGAAAAATTACTTCTAATATTCTTAAAACATTAAACCTCGATAACTCCCTATAAAAACAAAAATTTAAAAATCTTTTTAATTCCATATTCCACGCTGGATGGGCTTTCTAATGATACAATTCACAACTCTCTACGATTAATATATCGATCGGCCAAAACTGTCTGAAGAAAAAAAACCCATTTGAGTATATAGTTGCTCCCCCTCAAGTGTGGTTGGAACAATTAGCAAATCTATGGCAATATTCTTCAAAAGGTTGGGGAGCATTGCAAATTAAAGCACCATTGCCATTTAATGCGGACAATTTGGTCCTTTTTATCACCTTAATTGAATATGAAACCGTTACCAACATTAAATTATTACTCAGGGGAGTCGGGTTCCACCTGTTTTTACTGAGAATGCGCGCAAAGTTGGGAGAAATATTATAAAATATTCGCAAAGTTCTAAAAATCACAGATGTTTTCTCAAACAAATATATTCAAAGTCATAACGGACATTAGATAACAACTGAAAAAAATGTTTAGGTCTTTTTATACCTTCAAAAAGCCAACTGGAGCTTTGATTGGAACACTAAGTCATTGGGCTACAAAAAGTATAAGAAAGGAAAGCAAAACACTAAATTCTTACGAAAGCAATTGGTCAAAGCCATAAAAACCTTGAGCTTAACTCTGAAACCATAATATAATCTGGTCGGTTCTCGTTTATTGTAAGTAGTTTTCGTTAATAATTGAGCCCTGATTTGAAATTCTTGTCCGTTATTTACATAAAAAACTTTCACATAGCGGAAATATTCTGAAAAAAGGTCGCGCCTCGTTGAAATCTAAAATAAATCTCGCAAGGATGCATGGTGAGATCGAGATCAGCCCAGATGTTGCTGCGCGTCTAACAAAAAACTCAATTGTTGAAATGGTTACAAAGAAGATATACTTTGTAACCATTTCAACAATTGAGTTTTTTGTTAGACGCGCAGCAACATCTGGGCTGATCTCGATCTCACCATGCATCCTTGCGATATTTATTTTAGATTTCAACGAGGCGCGACCTTTTTTCAGAATATTTCCGCTATGTGAAAGTTTTTTATGTAAATAACGGACAAGAATTTTTCATACAAAATTTTTCAGGTTGTCAAAAAAATAATGCATTTTGTATAGTTATACCTTTAAATTTGCAAAAAATTGTTTTAAATTTGCAACAAATTGGCATCATTGTAATTCCAGAAGACTACTAAAGCTTTTTCTGAGCTTAAAATGAATATGGCCGCAGTTTTCGTGTGTCTACTTCCAGGAAATTTAAAGCAAGTCGGCTGAAATGCTATTTTTTGACGAAAAAAGTCTGAATTTTGAAAAATTTGGCATAAATTCCAGCCAAAAAACTCGGATTGAACAATTCAGCAACTCTCCCCTATCTTTAGAGATAAAATTAATAACGCTAGAGTTAAGAATTTTTTTACAAATTATAGTAAAACAGACCAGAATTAGGTCAAAAATAACGAAAATGTGAATAAAAACAGAAAAATTACTTCTAATATTCTTAAAACATTAAACCTCGATAACTCCCTATAAAAACGAAAATTTAAAAAATCTTTTTAATTCCATATTCCACGCTGGACGGGCTTTCTAATGATACAATTCACAACTCTCTACGATTAATATATCGATCGGCCAAAACTGTCCGAACAAAAAAAAACCCATTTGAGTATATAGTTCCTCCCCCTCAAGAGGGGTCGGAACAATTAGCAAAATTATGGCAATCTTCTTCAAAAGGCTGGGGAGCATTGCAATTTAAAGCGCCATTACCAATTAATGCGGACAATTTGGTCCTTTTTGTCACCTTAATTACCCGGAGGTTGGTGGCAGAGTAAGTCAGCGCTGAATCAGTATAGAGAAATTCTGTTTTTTAGGGTGGCCAGTACTCTGTTCATGTCCCAATTTACACGGGCCTTGATTTTTGAGTAAAATTTATTGCATGAAAAATAATATGCTCAGCTTAACTGCCGCCAACAACGTTTGATATATATGCGATTCGAACTTCCGCGTGCGTACTTGTAACTCTTAATTTGCGTAGCTAGTCGTAACCACTAAGCTAAATGGGCTTTGTGGTACTTGCCTACAAACTAGCTTTTATATAAATAACGTGTATACTACTACAGTAATTACCAGTTATAATCTACAAACGTATGACATTACTCTGCTCAGACATAATTTTGGGGTATGAGTAATTTTCAGACTTTACAGAGTAAATTTAGTCTGGGCTAACTCCATGACCTCAATATAATCATAATGAAGAAGAACTGCACGTAATGAAACTTAAAATATTCTGTTTATGCAATGTTGCAGAACTGAATTAAGTGTTTACACTTGAAAAGTGCTGTTTCAGCACTGAAGTGCTCTGAGACTCAAGTCCGGGTACCCATAACTTATCGTAATACATCTGGGAAGAGCATTAAAGAGTCAAATAATGCAAAGAAAAATGGTTGGTCATCGTTGTTCTTCCGATTCCAAAAAAAAACTTTTAGGAGTTTGTGAATTCGGTCGGAAAGCTCTTTCTCAGATTCCTCTAAGTGTAAAAAAGAGTAAAATTGTAGTTGCACTGTTATGGGTCCAAAATACACAGCATATGTTCGTTGCAATCCAAAATTAAATAAATCAATTCTGATTTGAACATATAAATTATTCTATTGTCCTGATCATTCAAATAAACATAAGCGTTTAAAGTAGGTTTGGCACCTAATCAATGTCAAATGTTTTATGTAATGCGAGGTGAAGCAAACAAGTACTGGCCTTGACGGTAAGCGTTCGAATTTATAGAGCTATGCTATATAATAATTAAGTTAACTCAGTTATACAATATAGCAAAAAATAAGGGTTTAGGGTTCCATTAAGGGATAAAAACTTCGTTGACAATCACTTATACTCCTCGAAGTTTCAGATATAGACATGAACGTGCTAAAAACTGATCAGAATATTTTTTAATAAAAAACTTTGGGGCTGAAGAATCTTTCAGAGCTTTTTCTTGGTGAGTCCTTTTTTCCCTAATATATTCAGGTATGAACCGTAACTATTACAAGAGTTTAGGTTTATTAGAGCAGCTGCTAACTTGTCATGTTGATACTATGTCAACACCATTATAGTGAGAGTAAATTTTGGGACCTCTGTTGGTAGGAACACCACAATAATTTAATTGATTTCAATCTAGTGCTTTCCACTGAGCCGACTGATCCACACTGCGAGAGTCCTGCTATTCTCTCTTACATTGAGCTATCATTTCAAGCGTCATCTTGAGATCACAATTTACTTACTAGAGTGTATACTCTAATAATGTTTCATCTGACTAAAAAATTAAATGACTGAGTTATCACAAGTATTAGGCTTAACCCGGGTTGACAAAAATTTTTAGTCAGGGAACTTTCATATTATGGAGCATCGACTTCATACATTCAAAAAGTCGTAAGAATTTGGTAGGACTACGACTTCGTCATAAATGAAAGTTTTATCGCTAAAAGTTTTTCAAAAATGGAAGTTCTATGACTACAACTACTCCATAAATGGAAGTTTTATGACTACAACTTCTAGATAATATGGAATTTCTATGATTACTACTTCTCCATAACAACAGAAATGAGGCATTTAAAGAGTCTTGGTTTTTCGTGAGTCCTCATGAGCTTCTTAAACCACAAGGAAAAACAGTTTTGACGGTTTTTCTTGCAGAATAAGCAAAAATGGAGGCTCTTTTTTTCCAAGACATGATATATATAGCTAAAATCTAAAATCCCGGATAGGCCAGGAATATTATAGCACATCACAGAAACAAAGAAGCAAAGCACAATTAAATTACAGCACATTTGAGAAGGTGCCTGTAAAGGCACAAAGGGATTGACATTTAACAGAAAATCGTTTTTTTAAAAACATTTTAGCCCCCAAAACTTAAACGAAGCTCCCAAACAAAAAAACCTGGTGCCTTACAATCTTTATGGGTGGAAGGCACTGCCAAAACATTATGGGTAACATTCAACAACTAATTGGCCCAGAAGGTCTTATTACATTTTTTAAATACGATGGACTTTTTTAGAAACATTGGACGAAATCGGAAAACTGGAAGGCATATACCGAATATAGAAAATTTTATTGATTCATGGCAAACGTCAGCCTAACAAACGCTTGTTTAACAACTTTGAGCAGTCTAGACTTAGTATTAAAGAAATAAGAATAATTTTTAAATGAAAACCTATCAAAAAATTCGCGTTTCTGACAGACATCTGTTTTATGTAACAACTTTTAAAATATCGACTCAAATGACAATTCTCGGGTTTCTGTACCATCCTAATGGATAGGAGGAACTACCAACAAAGTATGGCTAACATTGAACAACTCCATGACCCATTAGATCCTATTGCATTTTTTAAATACTGTTGACTTTTTGAGAAACATTGGACGAAATCACAAAACTCGAAGTTATATACCACTTATGGCAAATTTTGTTGATTCATGGCAAACGTCAGACTAACAAAAGCTTGTTTAACAACTTTGAGCAGTCTAGACTTAGTATTAAAGAAATGAAAGTAATTTTTAAATGAAAAACTATCAAAAAATTCGCGTTTCTGACAGACATCTGCTTCATGTAACAACTTTTAATAGATCGACTCAAATGACAGTTCTCGGGTTTTTGTACCATCCTAATGGATAAGAGGAACTACCAAAAAAGTATGGCTATTATTGAACAACTCCACGACCCATTAGATCCTATTGCATTTTTTAAATACGATTGACTTTTTGAGAAACATTGGACGAAATCACGAAACTCGAAATTATATACCTCTTACGGACAATTTTTTTGGTTCATAACAAACGACAGCCTAACAAACGCTTGTTCAACAACTTTGAGCAGTCTAGACTCAGTATTAAAAAAATGAGAGTAATTTTTAAATGAAAAACTATAAAAAAAAATTCGCGTTTCTGACATACATCAGTTTTATGTAACAACTTTTAAAAGATCGACTCAATTGACAATTCTCGGATTATTGTACCATCCTAATTGATAGGAGGCACTACCAAAAAAATATGGCTAACTTTGAACAACTCCATGACCCATTAGGTCCAAATGCATTTTTTAAATACGATTGACTTTTTGAGAAACATTGGACGAAATCGCAAAACTCGAAGTTATATACCTCTTACGGACAATTTTATTTATTCATAGTAAACCAAAGCCTAGCAAACGCTTGTTCAACAACTTTGAGCAGTCTAGACTTAGTATTAAAGAAATGAAATTAATTTTTACATAAAAATCCATCAAAAAATTCGCGTTTCCGACCTACACCTAATTTATTTAGTATTTTTCCAAGCATCAACTCAATTGAAAATTCCCGGGTTGTTTTACCATCCATATGAATAGAAGGCACTACCAGAACAGTATGGGTAACATTGAACAACTCCTTGACCCATTAGGTCCTATTGCATTTTTTAAATACGATTGACTTTTTGAGAGACATTGGACGAAATCGCAAAAATCGATGTTATATACCACTTCTGGGAAATTTTTTTGACTCATGGCCAACAACAGTCTAACACAAGCTTGTTATTTTACTTTGAGCAGCCTAGATTTAGTAGTAAAGAAATGAGACAAATTTTTACATAAAAAACTGTAGAAAAATTAGCGTTTCCGACCTACACATGTTTTATGTAACATTTTTTCAAGCATCAACTCAATTGAAAATTCTCGGGTTGTTTTACCATCTTTTTGGATAGAAGGCACTGCCAGAACAGTATGGGTAACATTGAACAACTCCTTGACCCATTAGGTCCTATTATATTTTTTAAACACTATTGACCTTTTGAGAAGCATTTGACGAAATCGCAAAACTTCACGTTATATTTCCCTTATGGAAAATTTGCTTGATTCATGCCCAACTTTAGCCTAACATACGCTTGTTATACCTCTTTGAGCAGCCTAGACTTAGTATTAAAGAAATGAGACGAGTTTTTACATAAAAAACGATAGAAAAATTAGCGTTTCCGACCTACACATGTTTTATGTAACATTTTTTCAAGCATCAACTCAATTGAAGATTCTCGGATTGTTTTACCATCCATATGAATAGAAGGCACTACAAGAATAGTATGGGTAACTTTGAACAACTCCTTGACCCATTGGGTCCTATTTTATTTTTTAAACACTATTGATCTTATGAGAAACATTTGACGAAATCGCAAAACTTCACGTTATATATCGCTTATGGAAAATTTGCTTGATTCGTGCCCAACTTTAGCCTAACGTACGCTTGTTATATCTCTTTGAGCAGCCTAGACTTAGTATTAAAGAAATGAGACGAGTTTTTACATAAAAAACGATAGAAAAATTAGCGTTTCCGACCTACACATGTTTTATGTAACATTTTTTCAAGCATCAACTCAACTGAATATTCTCGGGTTGTTTTATCATCCTTATGAATAGGAGCCACTACCCAAATAGTATGGGTAACCTTGAACAACTCCTTGACCCATTAGGTCCTATTATTTTTTTTAAATAAGATTGACTTGTTGAGAAACATTTGACGAAATCGCAAAACTTGACATTATATATCCCTTATGGAAATTTTTCTTGATTCATGGCCAACTTTAGCCTAACTTACGCTTGTTATATCTCCTTGAGCAGCCTACACTTTGTATTAAAGAAATGAGAGTAATTTTTGCATAAAAAGCAATAGAAAAATCTGCCTTTCCGACATACAACTTTTTTTAATCAACAATTTTTTTAAGCATCCACTCAATATAAAATTCTCGGGTTGTTTTACCACCCTTATCGATAGAAAGCGCTTCCAAAATAATATGGGTAACATCGAAAAACTCCTCGACCCATTAGGTTCTGATACATTTTTTCAAATACGATTGACTTTTTGAGAAACATTAGACAAATTTCAAAACTCGAAGTTATATATCTCTTACGGACTATTTTATTTATTCATAGTAAACGACAGCATAGCAAACGCTTGTTCAACAACTTTGAGCAGTCTAGACTTAGTATTAAAAAAATGAAATTAATTTTTACATAAAAAACCATCAAAAAATTCGCGTTTTCGACCTACACCTAATTTATTTAGTATTTTTCCAAGCATCAACTCAATTGAAACTTCCCGGTTTGTTTTACCATCCATATGAATAGAAGGCACTACCAGAACAGTATGGGTAACATTGAACAACTCCTTGACCCATTAGGTCCTATTGCATTTTTTAAATACGATTGACTTTTTGAGAAACATTGGACGAAATCGCAAAAATCGATGTTATATACCACTTCTGGGAAATTTTCTAGACTCATGGCAAACAACAGTCTAACACAAGCTTGTTATTTTACTTTGAGCAGCCTAGACTTAGTAGTAAAGAAATGAGACGAATTTTTACATAAAAAACTGTAGAAAAATTAGCGTTTCCGACCTACACCTGTTTTATGTAACATTGTTTCAAGCATCAACTCAATTGAAAGTTCTCGGGTTGTTTTACCATCCTTATTGATAGAAGGCACTACCAGAACAGTATGGGTAACATTGAACAAGTCCTTGACCCATTAGGTCCTATTATTTTTTTTAACACGATTGACCTTTTGAGAAACATTTGACGAAATCGCAAAACTTGACGTTATATATCCCTTATAGAAAATTTGCTTGATTCATGTCCAACTTTAGCCTAACGTACGCTTGTTATATATCTTTGAGCAGCCTAGACTTAGTATTAAAGAAATGAGACGAATTTTTACACAAAAAACGATAGAAAAATTAGCGTTTCCGACCTACACATGTCTTATGTAACATTTTTTCAATCATCAACTTAATTGAAATTTCTCGGGTTGTTTTACCATCCTTTTGGATAGAAGGCACTACCAGAACAGTATGGGTAACATTGAACAACTCCTTGACCCATTAGGTCCTATTATATTTTTTAAGCACTATTGACCTTCTGAGAAGCATTTGACGAAATCGCAAAACTTCACCTTATATATCGCTTATGGAAAATTTGCTTGATTCATGCCCAACTTTAGCCTAACGTACGCTTGTTATATCTCTTTGAGCAGCCTAGACTTAGTATTAAAGAAATGAGACGAGTTTTTACATAAAAAACGACAGAAAAATTAGCGTTTCCGACCTACACATGTTTTATGTAACATTTTTTCAAGCATCAACTCAATTGAAGATTCTCGGATTGTTTTACCATCCATATGAATAGAAGGCACTACAAGAATAGTATGGGTAACTTTGAACAACTCCTTGACCCATTGGGTCCTATTTTATTTTTTAAACACTATTGACCTTTTGAGAAACATTTGACGAAATCGCAAAACTTCACGTTATATATCCCTTATGGAAAATTTGCTTGATTCATGCCCAACTTTAGCCTAACGTACGCTTGTTATATCTCTTTGAGCAGCCTAGACTTAGTATTAAAGAAATGAGACGAGTTTTTACATAAAAAACGATAGAAAAATTAGCGTTTCCGACCTACACATGTTTTATGTAACATTTTTTCAAGCATCAACTCAACTGAATATTCTCGGGTTGTTTTATCATCCTTATGAATAGGAGCCACCACCCAAATAGTATGGGTAACTTTGAACAACTCCTTGACCCATTAGGTCCTATTATTTTTTTTAAATAAGATTGACTTGTTGAGAAACATTTGACGAAATCGCAAAACTTGACGTTATATATCCCTTATGGAAAATTTGCTTGATTCATGCCCAACTTTAGCCTAACGTACGCTTGTTATATCTCTTTGAGCAGCCTAGACTTAGTATTAAAGAAATGAGACGAGTTTTTACATAAAAAACGACAGAAAAATTAGCGTTTCCGACCTACACATGTTTTATGTAACATTTTTTCAAGCATCAACTCAATTGAAGATTCTCGGATTGTTTTTCCATCCATATGAATAGAAGGCACTACAAGAATAGTATGGGTAACTTTGAACAACTCCTTGACCCATTGGGTCCTATTTTATTTTTTAAACACTATTGACCTTTTGAGAAACATTTGACGAAATCGCAAAACTTCACGTTATATATCCCTTATGGAAAATTCGCTTGATTCATGCCCAACTTTAGCCTAACGTACGCTTGTTATATCTCGTTGAGCAGCCTAGACTTAGTATTAAAGAAATGAGACGAGTTTTTACATAAAAAACGATAGAAAAATTAGCGTTTCCGACCTACACATGTTTTATGTAACATTTTTTCAAGCATCAACTCAACTGAATATTCTCGGGTTGTTTTATCATCCTTATGAATAGGAGCCACCACCCAAATAGTATGGGTAACTTTGAACAACTCCTTGACCCATTAGGTCCTATTACTTTTTTTAAATAAGATTGACTTGTTGAGAAACATTTGACGAAATCGCAAAACTTGACGTTATATATCCCTTATGGAATTTTTTCTTGATTTATGGCCAACGTTGGCCTAATTTACGCTTGTTATATCTCTTTGAGCAGCCTACACTTTGTATTAAAGAAATGAGAGTAATTTTTGCATAAAAAGCAATAGAAAAATCTGCGTTTCCGACATACAACTTTTTTAATCAGCAATTTCTTTAAGCATCCACTCAATATAAAATTCTCGGGTTGTATTACCACCCTTATCGATAGAAAGCGCTTCCAAAATAATATGGGTAACATTGAAAAACTCCTTGACCCATTAGGTTCTGATATATTATTCAAACACGATTGACTTTTTGAAACATTAGACAAATTTCAAAACTTGAAGTTACATATATCACAAGTTATATATCACCACTGGTATTTTTCTTCATATCATAGCCATACTATGCCTAAGGCAGGCCTGTTATCACTTTGACCCGATTGAACTCAATAGTAGAGAACTGATAAGAATATAAACTTGAAAAAAAATGAAAAAGTTTGCATTTCTGGAGTTCACTTTTCTCATTTACTTTTTGAAGTAATCAACTCCAGGCAAAACTTCTTGGTGTTTGAAAAGCTTCGTAGATAGGAGACGCCATTAAGACAGCAGGCAAATTATTGATTTACTCCTCACCCAGTCAAATCATATTTTGAAATACGATAAGAATTTTGAGAAACATTGAAGAACCCAAAGCGAAGCCTTTCAGTGTTATAGAAACCTTATGGATAGGAGACACTATAAAAATTGTAAGCAAGGGTTGATAACTCCCTGACCCGGAGGGTCATATCAATTTCTTTAAATACCAAACAAAATTTGGGAAACATTTGACAAAATTTCAATCGAAGTAAAAAACCATTAATCGTAAATTTATAATAGTAAGTTTCATCACATAGATCGGATTATTGACAACCAAAATAAAAAACAAAAACTCAGTTCATTGTTTTCCATTCCGTGAATATCTTTGTGTTGGAAAACAATTCTCACTTTTTTCACAATTATAACACGTCAAAAGTATTCAAATTAACAAAAAACTTAGGCTCAAGCTCACACAACATTTTTCACACAACACAAAAGAGGGCTTTTGGTAGACAACAGCTACTTCTTGTCGACATATGGGACATACTGAAAAATTTTTTGTAGCAATTAGTTAGCCACGTTCTGATGCAACCAGGACAAGCAGCGTGCACAATCGAACCCGTTTCATGCAAAATACAGTTTTCTTCCATTTCCTCCAAACAGAAGGGGCAATAAGTATTGCTTGCAGACCTTTCAAACACAATTTGAATGATATAGGACAATTAGAGCAACAATTTCTGAAAAAGTTGGAAAGGATCAAGAGCCGCCATGTTGACTTCACATGTAAAATTTTTACCAATCGAATTAGGTGAAGAAAATATTTCAAAATCAATAAAATAAATATATTCAGGTTCTCTTGAAACTAGCAAAGATAACATTATACTTTAGCTTTCATCGAAATAACTGAGAAGTCGACTTAGAAAACAGAATTAAAGGAATAAAAGCAATATATCGAACAATTACAAAATCAGAAACATGTCTTCACTTTTTCTAACGTAACGAACTGAATGTACAAAACATTAAATTAGAAAAAAAGTTGTCAGATTTTCCCTCAAATGACTTCTATTTACCTCAGGGCCAACGGTTCTAATTTAAATAGATGTTGGCTGAACATGAAAATTTGTCAACTATCATTTTTGGAACCATCAATTAAAAATTAAGTTTCAAACAATCCAATTACACACATAAACTTAATCACGGAACAGCTATTAAGCAAAACTGGAGTATAAGTAAAGTAAACTCAGAGAGAATTCAAAATGCGCTCATTCAAATTTCAACTAGTCGTGCTCGAAAACGTTAACCATGGGCACAAAAAACAGCTTGGGACTCAAATTTATTAAAAGAACTTCTCAGAAATTGATTGTTGGTTGATAGTCAAAATAATTGAAGATTTTTTGACCTGACAATAACTGCATACTTCAGAGCTGGACTCAATCGGTCGAAACTCAGACACTACATCGAAGACCAGAATAGACTGAGTTCATAAGGGCTGAGTTCTTATGTTCTGATTTTTGCTTCCTCGATGATTTAAACCCCGGCAACTTGCATATTGTGATCGAAAAAAACACGAACTTGACCTACGCGTTTATCACCACCAGAGACAAAAGATACTTAGAAGTTTTTTGCAGAACTGTGAAACTCAGAATCTAGAACAAAATTTTCCAACTTAAGGTTTGTGTAGAATCGCGCATTAGGAAAGCGCAAGTCTTCTGGTGCTTCATGTGCGGCTAAATGGTGTCGTTTGAAAGCTTTCTGTTTGCGGAAAGAGAAGCACAAGTCGTGGAGCTGATCATAACAGGGGGTTTCACGATTTAATGCTTTGTTCCGTAGATATCTTTCAACTAGCAGCTTTAGGTGATTAACGGTTCCAGTGAATTTACATCTCAAGTGATAATTTGCAGACTCAAACATAATTGCGGATGTACACCACAAAGGACCATAGCATCCAACTTGCCATGAAAGATGATTTAAGGAATGTATATTGGCAGAGAAAACTTTTTCTGTATAAGCCTCGGTAGTGAGTAAAAGGAACCGTTTGAATAAGTCGTCGGCTAAGCTTCTGTTAATGCTAGAGAACAGCAGCAAACGAGTAGCATAACTCAAGAGATGAAACCTGTCTTTCAGATTATTGAAAATTATATCTTTCAATACTACAGGTCACCGATATAGAGTAGCCAAAGTTTCAACTCTGTACTACAGGTCAACAATATTTCAACTCAATACTACATGTTACCAATATAGAGTAGCCAAAGTTTCAACTCATTTGCTTTGAAATACTCTAGCTCTTCAATACTTCGCAGTGATCGCTTAGAATCATTCGTTAATTGAATTACATCAACAGCTCTTTTAATATTTCCAAGGTTCGATTTTCTTGTTTTATCCCGAACAACATTAAGAAGAGATCTTGTAACTCCTAGCAGGACTTGATGCATATAATCAACTGCGGCCAACAAGGGCAAGTTGTTAATTACTTGGGACAGAGCAGACGGTCCCTTAATTCCTCGGAAAGAAGTTAACCCTTCACGTTGTAACAGGCGTAAATACTTCTCTTGATTTTCTTTAGATCGCATCTGATGACGCTGGTTTGGGTAAAAAAGAGCTCGGCTTCCTTCGCCAGTTGGTTGGCATTCGATAAGACAAAGAGTGCAGCCAAAATATGCATTAAATTGCTGCATATTTAGAATCGCAGCTTTTTCAGCCAAGTCAACAATTAGCAATTTTATCTCAAATCTGACTGTCCAAACAGTATCGTTGAACAAGAGTGTTGGTGTTGTGTCAATAGCTACTCTTATCTGGTCAAAAACTACATTCCAGTCAGGTTTGCCGCGACCAAACCACAATTTAGCCAACACAACGTTAACAAATTTACATCGCAAAAATGTAGGGAGATTCAGCACACTGAACCAAAGTGGCCAGAGTGACCACTTTTTTGAATTGACGATCCTTACGCCATCGGAATTCATAGCTAGAAATATCGTTATAATATTGTTTGTCCCAAAAGTAGGCGGAATTTCAATGTCTTTCGTATGATCACGCTGTTGACTTTTCAAAAATTGCTTTAATGATGGTTTCGATCACACGGAGAAGATCAGCGATGAAGTCAAGTGTAGAGCACTCACCATCTCCGCAAACATTGATGTTCATAAGGGCTGAGTTCTTATGTTCTGATTTTTGCTTCCTCGATGATTTAAACCCCGGCAACTTTCTCTCAGGAAACGCGGTTTGCATTAATTTCAGCCAGTCTTTGACTTGAGCATCTGAGAAACCGTGTCGAGCAATTATTTCGTTAACGCAGAGCATAAAATTTTGATTTGTAGAACTGCAGCTTTGCTCAACCCCAAAATCGCAGTCGTCCGCGGACGATGATTCATTTGCGTTTTCCTCAATCGTGCTTACAGAGAGAGCGGGCTAATTAGAGTAAGCGTCACGATTAGGAGAAGAAACAGCGTTTCCGATTGATACCTTGAAGTTATTCTTGTAGTTTAGTGAAGTTGTAGTTTCGGATGTGCACAATGTCTCATCTGAGCTAATGTCTGAAGAGCTACTAGAAAGAAAGCGCCTCATCTCGAATTTTGACTGTGGAGACGTCTTCCTCCGCTTGGTACGCAGAACGGGTTTACGTCGAAGCTGAATAGACACAGGCCGCAGTACAAGCCTTTGACGTGAGATGGAGACGCTCTGAAACGGGGTGGCCTTTTGCTCACGCAAATCAAGATTCACGACTAGACAGTCTTGGTTTCCCTCGCCAAAAAATTTGTCACCAAAAAAATCCGTGATTTCGTCGTTTTTGTTGATGGGTTTCAAAACTTCGAGCTGAATGCAGCGGCGCGAATTCAGATTCCTTAAAATATAGCGACAATTTGGGCAACAATAATTATTAGCGAACCGAGTTGCACCCAAAATTACTCGATCAAATGAACATGAATCAGTTTTTTTGAAAATTGATATCTCTTTGAAGCTGGACAAAATATCATTGGGAATTTTCTCGATGTAGCCCACAATGGACGGCAGTACATTAACCGGATGGGAGTTTTTTTGGTAAAATTACGTTCTCCCCTGCGTAATACAAACCATAACTACCAAAAGCGTCCAGTTTGATTTCAAAACTGTTAGCACGAGCATCAGAATACGAAGACTGTCAAAACTTTTAAGATCAGTGTCACTCGCCAGTTTTCACAGATAGTCGTCGGACGAAAGCATTTCTACTAAAGGATCGACTTGGACGCCTTGCACTGATATTAAATCATTGGTCACGTGTGCATCAGCTTGAGCAAGATATAAGCATTTCAACATTTCTAAAAAACTGTCTTCTGAAAAGAGGCAAAGTGTGAGACCAAAAACCATCAGCTGACAAAATCAAACTAAAAGAACTAACAAACTGAAAAACCTAATGATAGGATTCGCACATTTGATTTTCAAATCTGACAAATTGTATGAAAAGTATAATCTGCTGAGAAAAAGATTGATGGCTAGGTACAACTTTTTGACATTCTCACTTCTTTTAATGCATAAAACTCAAGAGTTCAAAGGCGTAGTTGAAAATCTGAAAACAAAATCGAGTGCAAACTTAAATTTCAAAACTTAAGAGCTCTCACGGATGAAACGCATTACAAAATCAAATAGCTATCACAACATTTAAACCTCTCGGAAACCGTTAGCTACTGCAAAATTTTATTCCCGATCAATCAACATTTGAGTTGTTTTTATTATATCACAGCTTGAAATCGAGTTCCGTTCGGTTGGCGGCACGCCTAGCATCTTTGTAAGCTGTCGCTGGGAACTTGGGACACTTTCGATGTACAACTAACTCAAATTTTTCTCTTTCATCCTCGGGAAATTGTGTCCGAATGTCTTTTCGTTGCCTTTGCGCCCCAATGATGAAGGATTGCAACTGACAATCTTCGTTCTTACCGTACCTCGCACAGCCAATGTCTCGACCAAAATTAGCTGCGCTTGCACCAGCTGGAATCTGCATAAGGTTTATGCCATCGTGCATGACAGGGGGATAATTAGTTGTGTTGTCCGCAGAAGGAAACTCGCCTGTCTGCTGATACATTGCTAAAGCAAAAAACTCCTCGTTATCAGCTCGTTCTTCTTCTCTCATTCTCTTAAGACAAGCTTTATGTTCCACTACCATTTGGGTTAATTTGTTCTTGAAAACATGGAATGTGTCAACTGGGACAACTTTGTCTGACGTCACTTCGGGTAAAGATATATTCTCTGGCATCAGAGTAGTACAATCTCCCAAATCTTCATCACTAGTTTCCGGGTCAGCTTCTGTTTCTGTGTTTGACTCACTATCGGATACCAAGTAACAATAATTTTAACGCGTTTTTTTTGTTTTCGGAGGCCACCCTTCGTCAGAAGGTGAGTTCAAGTCTTGATCGCATATTCTCTACTTGAAAAACAATTAAAATCACATGGCAGCTCAAATAAAAACCAACAACATTCTGTTGAAATCCCAAGAATCTGACGGAGTGTATACTTGTCAGGAAAAACACGGACTTAATATGAAATCATTATCAATACAATTGGATTACATTGCTTAGCAAATAGCTTTTTCAGAAAGTATACGTACACTTTGTTATCAATTTTGCGGTAGGAACCTAGAAAAAAACATTCTCTATTTGAAAAACAATGAAAATCTCATATGACAGCTCAAATCAAAACCATCAACATTGTGTTGAAATTCCAAGAACCTGACGGAGAGTATATTTGAAAAAAAGCAAAGAATTAATATGAATTCATTATCATAACAATATGAATACATTGCTTAGCAAACAACTTTTCAGAAAGTAAACGTAAACTTCGCTATCAATTTTCCGGTAGGAACATAGATGAAACCATTAAAGAACAAGAACACTTTTGGCATAGCTTTTTTAGCAAGCTTAAATGGAAGATCTATGTTAATGCGGAAGAAGCAAAAGAAGCATTTAACAATTTAGGCACTCATTATTGCATTATTAGTAGCGGACTATAGATAAGCATCACAAGCACCCATGATAATTTTTGCGATAAAAACAACTCAAACAAAAGAATTGCGTTTAATAGCATCATGTCCCATCACAAATTAAACTTCGCTTTCATATCAACACCGTATTGATTTGCGCCCGCAATAGCGCGACTAACGGCCTCATCGACGTCATTAGCGTAATTTCTAGCAACACAAGTCTGGAATATCTCTTCAAGTTTCTCGTCACATGCCACGCGACAGTTTTTTTGATCAACTTTGCAGCCCATCCGCTCTTTTATCAATATGCACTCCTGTTCCTCGCCAAAAACATGGGGAGCCAGCATTCTACCGAAGACTGATGTCCCTTCATCGTTGGGCTTGATGCTCATGAGGTCTTTGTCGTTAAACATAAGAGGTTCATGTTCTACTCGGAGAGCTTTGATGGACTTCTTGATTTTTTTAAATACTTTCAGGCTTTTCACCATTGCCCAACACCTCTAACAGCCTTCTTCTGACTTTCCTTCCGCAACTTTTCTCATATGCATCTCCTGTGCGTCCATGACTTCGTTCAACTTACTATTGACAAAATCCAACACATAATTCATCGTATAATTCGAGCCGTCCTTTATGGAAGTTGTTATCGTGTTACTTGGTGTTGAACAAGTTTTCTGTGATAGGTCAACGTGAGGACTTTCGTCTTTCGTAGTCCTTGTCAACTAGAGAAAGATCATCCGGAAAATAATTTTTTTCATAACACCACTATTGTTCCCATTATTCGGTCGCTCTTTGGCACTTCCCTGCTTCTGTAGTTTCTCATTCTCGTCGTTCCTTAACATTAACAGAATAATAAGTCTTCTAAGAAAAATTGATCTCGGCAAAACCTTCCAACTAGTTTTAAAATCAGCATTTTTTCCAATCTCAGCTCAAACCAGATTTCGATTTTAGGCACTAAACAAGCGACAGGGAAAAAGATTCATATAATTTTTGCAACAATTCACCCAAACAAGGAAGCCGATTTCTGTGCATCCAGATTACCCTCTTTTTCAACGCTTGCGAAGCTCGTTCCACTATAAAATTAAGAACGTTGAATAACCAGTATGCCCGTGCCAGTTTGAAACACTACATTTATCTGACAAAACTATATAGAAGTTAAAGCAAGTAAATCTTCAAAATTTGGAGCAGATTGGTAGTATTATATCTTAAGGAAATGATTAGCGCAATCTTAAAAATATACGTTCTCGAAAAACTTACTAACCCAATGGAACTGATGTCTGACATAATTTTTTCAGCATTGGCGATCTTCAAAGTTATTCCCATGGTCACCTTATCAAGTTCATCTGCTGGCACAACTTTGACAAAAGAAGCTCAAAATTTTCAGCTATCGGTGGTTATGAAGTTCAGTTTGCAGTTCTTTGCCATTGACAGCTTGTCTGCTAGAGTTATGTGCATTGGCCAGATTGAACCATTAAATGACAGGACAAACGGGTTAGGATTGTACTTCTTGTAGAACACCCATCGCAAACTTTGGGCTTTCTTGATGTCAGCAGCAGAATCATAGAGAAGTCCTTTTACCGTAATGCTTCCTTTGGTAGAGCGCGGCCCATTTACAATAAGGTTGTTCGAAAAGCGCTCTGCTGAAGGAGGGGACATGTTTTCTTCGAAAAACGAAAAAATTGAGGCGGCATAAATTTCGAAAAGGAGTCTATAAGAACAAATAATAATAAACAAAAAAGTGAACAAAACTTTTACAAAATCATTAACCCTGGTTTCGGTAGCAACCCATTTTCAGGAAACGTCAACGTCTCCTATTCGAGAAAAATCATTCATAATCTGACTTAAAATCTATTAAATCTTTGACTTATTTTTCTGGATGAAGGCAAGCAATGCCTCAAACCAGCAGCATCGAGCCGACTGTATTTACAAGAGAACGCAAAAAAGCTAGACATCGGTGGAACCTGAATTTAGATCTTTAGCTAAACGTCAACTGCTTGTCAAACACTCGGCCCCAAACCGGCCAATAAAGCTTGAGATTAGCAGCCACATATCAGCTGCATCTTTTGAGAAAATCAACAGACACAAGAGGGCTGATGGCACTTACTAATCTTATCAGTAAAAAAATCGAATAATTTTCTCAAATAAAAAAACTTTCACGAGCCACATTTCGGCTGGTTTTCCTTAAAACAACAACACATCGGTTGTTCTATACTACTAAACTAGCAGCCACACATTGGTTGCTTTTTACTGAAGCAGCCACACCTCGGCTGGTTCATTCATAACAGCCACACTTCGGCTGCTTTTCCTTGAAACAACCACACATCGATTGTTCTATACAAATCAAACAGCCATACTTCGGCTGAAAAGTTTTCCAAAGTGAGCAACAACACATAACAGCCACATCGGCTTTTTCTACAAGCAGTCACACATCGGCTGTTTTCTTCCTACAATACCAGCAGCCACACATTGGCTGCTGGCGCTTACAAATTATACCAGTAAAAACATTTATCAATTTTCTCAAATAAACAAACCTTTATGAGCCATACTTCGCCTGGTTTTCCTTATAACAACAACACATCGGTTGTTCTATACTACAAAAAATAGCAGCCACACATCGGCTGGCTCACTCATAACAGCCACACTTCGGCTGATTTTCCTTAAAACAACCACACATCGGTTGTGCTATACAAACCGAACAGCCACACTTCGGCTGAAAAATTTTCCAACAACAGATAGCAGCCACATCGGCCTTTTCACAAGCAGCCACAAATCGGCTGTTTTCTTCCTACAATACCAGCAGCCACTCATCGGCTGCTGGCACTTACAAATCTTACCAGTAAAAAAAATCTACCAATTGTCTCAAATAAGTAAACTTTAGGAGCCACACTTCGGCTGGTTTTCCTTAAAACAACAACACATCGGTTGTTCTATACTACAAAAACTAGCCTTCACACATCGGCTGCTTTTTACTGAAGCAGCCACACCTCGTCTGGTTCATTCACAACAGCCACACTTCGGCTGCTTTTCCATAAAACAACCACACATCGGTTTTTCTTTACAAATCAAACAGCCACACTTCGGCTGATAAGTTTTCCAAAGTGAGCAGCAGCACATAACAGCTATATCGGCTTTTTTACAAGCAGCCACACATCGGCTGCTTTTTACGTAAACAACCACACCTCGGCTGGTTAATTCCTAACAGCCGCATTTCGGCTGCTTTTCCTTAAACAACCACACATCGGTTGTTCGGCTTTTTTCACAAGGGAGAAAAGAGAAACGCAATTACAGTAACACTGCGGCTTCCGTTCTTACAATAGGTCACACTTGCACTCTGCTACGATCCTAAGAAGCAGCAACCACATATGACAACTTCGCCAAATTTTTAACTCAGAAAAATTTAATAAACTTGAACTGTCTAAATTAGGTTAACATCTAGACCGATCACAAACCAGGAGTACTTCGTTTTCTCTACTCTTATTTATTGCGCTATTTGAAAAATTATGAAGAAGCCAACTTTTTGTCAAAGAAACAAAGGACAACAATCAAACAATCATAGCTTTTCAAACAAGAAAGAGCATTTAGCAATTATTTTCTCCTGAAAAACAGTCGCAAATTGCTCTTACAGTTTCTTAGTACGGCGAACTCCATCGTCTCCGTTTTTGAAAGGAAACCCATCGAAAACAATATGTCTTGACTTGAATAGTCGAATAAGTCGATGGTTTGCGTGATCTGTGCCCATCATATTAGCCATCCGCGGCTCAGTATCACAACTGATGAGAGTCGAACCGTTTGCTTTGCAAATAACTTCCATTTCTCTCATGTTGTTGGGAGGAAGGAGCTGGCTCACCGAGGCAGCCAGTAATGTCATTGCCGCACAAAAGTATCACAACAAAATTGTTATCATTCATTGCTTTTTGATACTGTGTCCAGTTTATAGCCATTTCGCCACCTTTGCCATATATATTGAAATCTGGACTCATAAGCACTGCCATTCTCATGAGATGTGAATCTCCAATAATACCAATAGCAAAGGTTTTGCTCATTTTGAAACTGAAAATGTTTGTTATTTTATTTCAAATTCTTTATGTGAGTCATTTGCAGAGTAAAAATTGAAACTCTGAATCGCAGAATACCCTGTAGAAACTATATATGGGCAGTTTCTCCATTAAAAATGAAGTTCAGGGAACTATTCCCTGTAACTAAAACAACAATTTTTACTTTTTCCCAAGCTGCTTTCCTAATTTCAGGCATATTCTCAGGCGGTTGGGGGGTTCATCTGCAGACCAAAATTTGACCCACTAAAACCCAGAAGACACCCTATAAACTATACATGGGGAGCTTTCACATTACAAATGGAGTATGAGGAACTAATCCCTGTAACTAAAGTCATTAATTTTTCCTTTTTGCCAAGCTGTTTTCCTAGATTCAGGCATATTTTCAGGAGGTTGGGGGGGTCATCTGCAGACCGAAATTTGACCAACTAAAACCCAGAAGACACTCTATAAACTATATATGGGGAGCTTCCACATTACAAATGGAGTATGAGGAACTAATCCCTGTAACTAAAGTCATTAATTTTTCCTTTTTGCCAAGCTGTTTTCCTAGATTCAGGCATATTTTCAGGAGGTTGGGGGGGTCATCTGCAGACCGAAATTTGACCAACTAAAACCCAGAAGACACTCTATAAACTATATATGGGGAGCTTCCACATTACAAATGGATCATGAGTAGCTAATCCCTGTAACCAAAGTCATTATTTTTTCCTTTTTTCCAAGCCGTTTTCCTAATTGCAGGCATATTTTCAGCAGGTTGTGGGGGGTCAACTGCAGACCGAAAATTGACCCACTAAAACCCAGAAGACACCCTATAAACTATATATAGGGAGCTTCCACATTACAAATGGAGTATGAGCAACTAATCCCTGTAACCAAAGTCATTAATTTTTCCTTTTTTCCAAGCCGTTTTCCTAATTGCAGGCATATTTTCAGGAGGTTGTGGAGGGTCAACTGCAGACCAAAATTTGACCCACTAAAACCCAGAAGACACCCTATAAACTATACATGGGGAGCTTTCACATTACAAATGGAGTATGAGGAACTAATCCCTGTAACTAAAGTCATTAATTTTTCCTTTTTGCCAAGCTGTTTTCCTAGATTCAGGCATATTTTCAGGAGGTTGGGGGGGTCATCTGCAGACCGAAATTTGACCAACTAAAACCCAGAAGACACTCTATAAACTATATATGGGGAGCTTCCACATTACAAATGGATCATGAGTAGCTAATCCCTGTAACCAAAGTCATTATTTTTTCCTTTTTTCCAAGCCGTTTTCCTAATTGCAGGCATATTTTCAGCAGGTTGTGGGGGGTCAACTGCAGACCGAAAATTGACCCACTAAAACCCAGAAGACACCCTATAAACTATATATAGGGAGCTTCCACATTACAAATGGAGTATGAGCAACTAATCCCTGTAACCAAAGTCATTAATTTTTCCTTTTTTCCAAGCCGTTTTCCTAATTGCAGGCATATTTTCAGGAGGTTGTGGAGGGTCAACTGCAGACCGAAAATTGACCCATAAAAAACCCAGAAGACACCCTGTAAGCTATACATGGGGAGCTTCCACATTACAAATGGAGTATGAGGAACTTAGCCCTGTAACTAAAGTCATTAATTTTTCCTTTTTACCAAGCTGTTTTCCTAGATTCAGGCATATTTTCAGGAGGTTGTGGAGGGTCAACTGCAGACCGAAAATTGACCCGCTAAAACCCAGAAGACACCCTGTAAACTATACATGGGGAGCTTCCACATTACAAATGGAGTATGAGCAACTAATCCCTGTAACCAAAGTCATTAATTTTTCCTTTTTTCCAAGCCGTTTTCCTAATTGCAGGCATATTTTCAGGAGGTTGTGGGGGGTCAACTGCAGACCGAAAGTTGACCCACTAAAACCCAGAAGACACCCTATAAACTATATATAGGGAGCTTCCACATTACAAATGGAGTATGAGTAACTAATCCCTGTAACCAAAGTCATTATTTTTCCCTTTTTTCCAAGCCGTTTTCCTAATTGCAGACATGTTTTCAGGAGGTTGTGGGGGGTCAACTGCAGACCGAAAAATGACCCACTAAAACCCAGAAGACACCCTATAAACTATATATAGGGAGCTTCCACTTTACAAATGGAGTATGAGAAACTAATGCCCACTCATTAACTTTAACTCTATTCCCATCTTTTTCAGCCAACAGCTAAATGCTCTAAAGATTGTAAAAATTATCAATCTACAAAACTTGTCTCAGATACATGCTTGAATGGCTGCGCGGTGCCCATACGGCATGCACAGCACGATGCAGAGCGGCAGCGAACGGCGGGGGGGTGAAAGAAGGGGGATAGATGTCGCGGGGGGGGTTGGGGGGGTCAATTTCTAACAGTCCCATTCGGGAGGATAAAGTTTCTTCACTTCCATTCAGTACATTCATCATAATAGTAATTCTATATCCAGCCCGTTTCAATCTCTCTGCCATTTTAATTACAAATTGTTTGTTTGCGGAGGACCTTCAGTTCAGGCAGTAGGGACGCAGTGGAGCTGCCCCAGGCCGGCACTCTTGAGCATGTCATCTGAACGAGGCACGGGTGAAACGAAAATTTCACATCGTCACTCGCTGAAGTGCCTCATTAAACAACGCGAAATGAAAACAGATTATTCCAGCTCCTCGAGTTCACTCACGAGGTTGGGTGGGTGGGGGGGAGGTAGGTATCTGCAAACCAAAAAAAGTTATCTTCATATCTCTCCCCCCACCCCTCTCGCTGGACAAAAAGCTTAATATCTGAACGAAAACTAAAAATTTTTGGTGTATTGGAATCAGGACAAACAGGGCTTTCATATGAACAAAGAAAAAAATGTTAAAACTTACAGGACGAAGAATCGGTTTAATTTCGCCAAAACGCTATTTTTTCCAAAAAATGGCAAATTTTACCAATCAACTAGCTCATATTTAAAAAAGCAGTGGTATCACCGTCAACTATAATAAAAATGCAAAAGAATGAGCCCTCATACAAGGCTTAACTCGTTCAAACAAAAAATTTATTAAACTTTGAATCTTTGAAAATTTTGAATTTTTCAATTTTTTGACCTCTGTTTGGGCAAGTTCAGAGCCTTTTTTTGCATGAAAATTGACAAAAACACATATGTATAATATATATCATTTTGAGAAGCATGAAATAAGCTTTATTTTAATACCAAGAACGTTACGAAACGCAGTTGCATGAAAAAAATAAAAGCCCAAAAACAAAAAATTACCCTATTTTTACTGACTTTTCAAGATAAAAACCTATTTTTAGCTATTAATCAACATTGGATAGACAGAGCTGATTATACGATTAGACGGCAGACATAATGAGCTTGATGATGGTACTGCATAACAAGGGAATCTCGCTCTAAATACTGAATAGGCACAGTTCCATTAACAGACAAGAAAACAATATATGAACTCACTCATAGTGCAAAAACGAAATAAAACATGTTTTGGAATTACACACTGTTTTCATTATTAGAAAACAGTTTCGTGCTAATGATCGTTTTAGAACTGCCTTTAGACACCTTGTTATTTAGAACTAACGGACAAACATTATCACTTTGTTTAACAAATTAGACAGTTTTTTTAAACAAAAAGCATTGTTTTCGAAAAGTCATGTTGTGTGGGCCTTGTATTCAACCAGAATACAGATGCTTGTAAGAAGGAACATAATAGCTAGATAGTTCAGTTATTGTGCTGACCATTTAACGGCCGAAAAATAATAAGTTATTTTCAAAGGTTTTGATTTTTTCGTTTTTTTCTGATTTTTCCTTAACTAAGGCAGTTGCAAAGTCTTTTTTTGCAAAAAAACGTGACAAAATTAAGTAACAAGAAATCCTTCTTAATTTTACTGACTTTTCAAATTAAAAATCATTTTTCAGCTCTTAAACAACTTTGAAAAGTCGGAAGTGATCACATGAGTAGACGGAAGAGATAGTCAGTTTGTTGATGGTACTACATTACAAGAAAATATCGCAGTAAAAATTAAAATGGCACAATTTTTTTAGGGACAAGTAAGGAATAAAAATTGCGATAATCAGTTTGAAGTAAGAAAGGTAAAAATTTATTGGTACTAAAGAGCTCATATATAGGTCATAGCATCACTCAACACATGTTCAATTCGCAAACTTGTTTTTTATAATCAGTAATGTCATTTGAGACATTCAGGTATCGATTTTGATCCAAATTCGCATTTTTTTAAAATTCGTTTTGAAAATCAAAAATGGTCAGAATTTTTAGTCTTCCAATCCTTTCAAGAGACGTTGTGTAGCAGAATGGCACTCCCAATGAAAATAACAAACTGCCAAATTTTCAAAAAATGGCATATAAAATTTTTTTGCAACGAAACAATTTATCTCTCAGGCCTATATAGTAAGTTTTATGTGATTGTTAAGGTGATAACGTATTTAAAACACTGATTTCCAGAACAATGAATCAATAAACCTATTTTCTTTTCAAATTCCATCAATCAACTCTTGTTAATATAGTAGCCACCAGAAAACTTTATAAATAGGCCTGCAGAGACTTCCCGCTTGGTGTTTCTGACGTCTTATACATTTATTCTCCTTTGAAATACGCTGTTTCACTGACACCAATCGCAGTGAGTTTTAATAGGGTTCAAATACCACCACAAGAAATCTAAATAGCATTTGGGCAAAAAAAACGTCATTAAGTCACGCATTACATAAAAATCGGTTGTTAATAAGCACTCAAACTTCTTTTTCCCTAATAAAGTTTTATGACTACGATTTTCCATAACATAATGGAAAAAGTTGTTATCTGAGGCTGAGATTTTAGCTGACTGTAGAATTAGCAATTTTCCTCAAAACGAACATTTGTGATTCTTATTTTTAGGTTGGAAAAAAATTTTCTTTGTGTGAAGTTCTATGACTACAATTTTTCATAATTGGGGTTTCACTGAAAATTAATATTTTCCAATTTCTTGTAGACTAAAATTTTGAAACACCTTATTTACGCTTGGTTTCAGTCCTTTTCTTTTTTGAGGGCACCAAGGAAACGCAATAATATGGCCTCTAGTTTCTTGCAGCTTTGGTTTTAAGATGTTTTATACAAAGTTTTTCTTTCGAAATTAGCTGTTTCACTGACTCCAATCACATTGAAAAAGAAATAGAATTTACTTACTACTACAATCTGCGCTAAATATCAATTTGAGTTATGAATAACACCTGAAAGAGGCAGAAACTAAAATCATACGTTTTGCATAACGATAACATGACGTTTTGTGGAGACTAAACCTATACATGACACTGATAAATTGGTAAAAAGTAGCCGTTTCGAATTATTTATTGTTAAAACGCACTACCCATTCATGTTATTTGTTAAAAAAATCTTCTTTATAAAAATTTGCAAAGCAAAAGAAACTGCATTCTTTGGCAGTTTTATGAGCAGTTAATAAGAACTCTAGACTATTCCTGCTTTATGAAATTTTATGACAAATAATAAAAAAATTTGTGATCAGAGGCTCAGATTTTTCAACTGAGTGTCGAATAGGCAATTTCCAAAAGATCATACAATTGTGAAGTCTAAATTTTAGGTTGGCAAAAAAATTTTTTTTGTATGAAGTTCTATGACTACAACTTTTTCATAAATACGGTGTCACTGATAAATATTATTTTCCAATTTTTCAGCCACTAATTCTTTGAAAAACTTTATTTGCACTTTGTATCTGTCCTTTGCGTGATTCGTCTACCAAAATAACGTTATAATAAGGCCTCCAGAGACTTCGACTCTGGTTTTTAATATGGTTTAAAGAATTTTTCTCTTTTGAAATTAGCTGTTTCATTGAATCCAATCATATTGAATTATAAATAGGGTTAACATAACAGAAAAATGATTTTTAGGAAACAAGTTGTGTTACATATATCTCATTAAAGACTCATAAACTGAAGTGTTAAATTTTGGAAAACAATACGAAGACGTTTTACTTCAAAAAACCTGTACATGGCTCTGATAATTTGTTAAAAAGCAGCCGTTTCGAATTACTTGTTGTTAAAATGAACCATCCATTTAAACTTTTTCTGAGAATGCCTATTAGTAGAATTGTGCGAAGCAAAACATATGGCCACTTTTTGACCGTTTAGGCGCGTTACTGCCCTATTGCAACATCTAGTGCCGGAATAAAAAATGTGGAAATTGGTTTGAGGTAAGATGGGTAAAAAAAATTTTGCTCCCAAAGAACTCATATATAGATCATTTTAATTCTATGCACAGATTCTGTTAACAAATTTATATTACATTTTTAGTAATATCATTCGAGACAACAGGTTTTGATTATGACCCAAAATCGTAAACTTTTCAGTTCATGTTGAAAACCATAAATGATCAGATTTATTAGTCTTACAACCCTTTCAAAAACCATTGTTTAGCAGAACAGAACTCGTACTAAGACTATGGCACCGCTGAAACTAAAAAATGGGGTCCAAAAATTTTTGTCACAAAACAGTTTTTCTCTCTGGCTTAAATAATAAGTTTTATGTGAACGTTACTGGTAATAACGTAATTAAAATTCCGATTTCCAGAGAATTGATTCAATACACGTTTTTAAATTTTATATTGCATACATCACGTCTGGCTAGTTTAGTAAGCACCGCAAAACTTGATAATAAGGCCTCCAGGGTCTTCAGGGTTGGTGTTTAATATGAATTATACTGTTTTTCCCTTTTGAAATCAGCTGTTTCACTGACTCCAATCATATTGAATCAGAAATAAGGTTCGCATACCAAAACAATCGCTTTGAAACAACAGCTTTCGTTCTATCTAACAAAGAAAAGACACAGAAACAAAAATCATATGTTTTGCATAACAATAACATGACATTTTTACTTAACTTTTATATGGCAGTGATAATTTGTTAAAAAGTAGCCATTTCGAATTACTTGTTGTTAAAATGAACCCTCCATTCAGACTTCTTCTGAAGATGCCTATTAGTAGAATTGTGCGAAACAAAAGTTTGGCCACTTTTCGACCGTTCAGGCGCGTTACTGTCCTCTTGGAGCATCTATTGCTGGAATAACAAACGTGGAAATTGGTTTGAGGTAAGATAGGTAAAAAAAATTTGCTCCTACAGAACTCATATATAGATCATTTTAATTCTAAGCACAGATTCTGTTAATAAATTTATATTACATTATTAGTTATATCATTCGAGACAACAGGTTTTGATTATGACCCAAAATCTTAAAGTTTTCGATTCATGTTGAAAACCATAATTGATCAGATTTATTAGTTTTACAACCCTTTCAAAAAGCGTTGTTTAGCAGAACGGCACTCGTACTGAGGCTATAGCACTGCTGAAACTATAAAATGGGGCCCAAAAACTTTTTGTCACAAAACAGTTTTTCTCTCAGGCTTAAATAATAATTTTTATGTGAACGTTACTGGTGATAAAGTAATTAAAACTCCGATTTCCAGAGAATTAATTCAATACACGTCTTTAAATTTTATATTGCATACATCACGTCTGGCTAATTTAGTAAGCACCACAAAGCGTGATAATAAGGCCTCCAGGGTCTTCAGTGTTGGTGTTTAATATGGTTTATACTATTTTTCCCTTTTGAAATCAGTTGTTTCTCTGACTCCTATCATATTGAATAACAAATAAGGTTCGCATACCAAAACAATTGCTTTTAAATAACAACTTGTGTTCGATCTAACAAAGAAAAGACACAGAAACTAAAATGTTAGGTTTTGCATAACAATAACATGACTTTTTTCATTTAACTTGTATATGGCAGTGATAATTTGTTAAAAAGTAGCCATTTCGAATTTTTTGTTGTTAAAATGAACCCTCCATTCAGACTTTTTCTGAGGATGCCTATTAGCAGAATTGCGCGAAGCAAAACATATGGCCACTTTTTGACCGTTTAGGCGCGTTACTGCCCTCTTGCAACATCTATTGCTGGAATAATAAACGTGGAAATTGGTTTGAGGTAAGATGGGTAAAAAAAAATTCGCTCCTACAGAACTCATATACAGATCATTTTAATTCTAAGCACAGATTCTATTCACAAATTTTTATGACAATGTCAGTAATATCATTCGAGACAATCAGGTTTTGATTATGACCCAAAATCTTAAAGTTTTCAATTCATGTTGAAAACCATAATTGATCAGATTTATTAGTCATACAACACTTTCAAAAAGCGTTGTTTAGCAGAAGGGCACTCGTACTGAGGCTATAGCACTGCTGAAACTATAAAATGGGGTCCAAAAATTTTTGTCACAAAACAGTTTTTCTCTCTGGCTTAAATAATAAGTTTTATGTGAACGTTACTGGTAATAACGTAATTAAAATTCCGATTTCCAGAGAATTGATTCAATACACGTTTTTAAATTTTATATTGCATACATCACGTCTGGCTAGTTTAGTAAGCACCGCAAAACTTGATAATAAGGCCTCCAGGGTCTTCAGGGTTGGTGTTTAATATGAATTATACTGTTTTTCCCTTTTGAAATCAGCTGTTTCACTGACTCCAATCATATTGAATCAGAAATAAGGTTCGCATACCAAAACAATCGCTTTGAAACAACAGCTTTCGTTCTATCTAACAAAGAAAAGACACAGAAACAAAAATCATATGTTTTGCATAACAATAACATGACATTTTTACTTAACTTTTATATGGCAGTGATAATTTGTTAAAAAGTAGCCATTTCGAATTACTTGTTATTAAAATGAAACATCCACTCAGACTTTTTCTGAGGAAGCCTATTAGTAGAATTGTGCGAAGCAAAACATATGGCCACTTTTTGACCGTTTAGGCGCGTTACTGCCCTATTGCAACATCTAGTGCCGGAATAAAAAATGTGGAAATTGGTTTGAGGTAAGATGGGTAAAAAAAATTTTGCTCCCAAAGAACTCATATATAGATCATTTTAATTCTATGCACAGATTCTGTTAACAAATTTATATTACATTTTTAGTAATATCATTCGAGACAATCAGGTTTTGATTATGACCCAAAATCTTAAACTTTTCAATTCATGTTGAAAACCATAAATGATCAGATTAATTAGTCTTACAACCCTTTCAGAAAGCGTTGTTTAGCAGAACGGCACTCATACTGTGGCCATGGCACTGCTTAAATTTAAAAATGGGGCCCAAAAATTTTTGTCACAAAACAGTTTTTGTCTCAGATTTAAATAATAAGTTTTAAGTGAACGTTACTGGTGATAACGTAATTAAAACTCTGCTTTTCAGAGAATTATTTCAATACGTGTTTTTTATTTTTAAATTGCATAAAAGCACGTCTGGCCAGTTTAGTGAGCACCACAAAACGTGATAATGAGGCCTCCAGGGTCTTCAGGGTTGGTGTTTAATAAGGTTTATACTGTTTTTCCCTTTTGAAATCAGCTGTTTCACTGACTCCAATCACAGTGATTTATAAATAGGGTTCACATACTTCAACAAGCAGCTGAAAATAGTCAATAGGCATCAAAAAACGTCATCAAGTTATGCATTACGCTAAAATCGGCAGTTAATAAGCACTCTAATTTTTTTTGCTTTATGAAGTTTTATGACTTTTCCATAAAATAATGCAAAACTTTGTGATCTGAGGCTCAAATTTTAGCTGAGTGTAGAATAGGCAATTCGCAAAAGATCACACAATTGTGATGTCTAAATTTTAGGTTGGCAAAATTTTTCTTTTGTATGAAATTCTATGACTACAACTTTTTCATAAATATGGTATCACTAAAAAAAATATTTTCCGATTTTTCACTCACTAATTCTTTGAAACACTTTATTCGCTCTTTTTTTCAGTAGTTTGCGTGATTTGTCTACCAAAAAATTGTTTTAATAAAGGCTCCAGAGACTTCCACTCTGGTGTTTAATATGGTTTAAAGAATTTTTCTCTGAAATTAACTGTCTCATTTAATCCAATCACAATGAATTATAAATAGGGTTTACATACCAGACAAATGGCTTTTAAGAAACGAGTTGTGTTACATATATCACATTAAAGATTCATAAAAGGAAGGCTTATGTTTTGGATAACAATAAGAAGACATTTTACTTCACAAAACCTGTACTTTGCTCTGATAATTTGTTAAAAAGCAGCCGTTTCGAATTACTTGTTGTTAAAATGAACCATCAATTCAAACTTTTTCAGAGAATGCTTCTTAGTAGAATTGTGCAAAGCAAAACATCTGGCCACTTTTTGACCGCTTAAGCGCGTTACTGCCCTCTTGCAACATCTAGTGCTTGAATAAAAAATGTGAAAATTGTTTTGAGGTAAGATAGGTAAAAAAGTATTACTCCTACAGAACTCATTTAAAGATCATATTAATTCTAAGCACAGATTCTTTTCACAATTTTGTATTACATTATCAGTAATATCATTCGAGAAATCAGGTTTTGATTATGACCCAAAATCTTAAACTTTTCAATTCATATTGAAAACCATAAATGATCAGATTAATTAGTCTTACAACCCTTTCAAAAAGCGTTGTTTAGCAGAACGGCACTCATACTGTGGCCATGGCACTGCTTAAATTTAAAAATGGGGTCCAAAAATTTTTGTCACAAAACAGTTTTTCTCTCAGGCTTAAATAAAAAGTTTTAAGTGAAAGTTACTGGTGATAACGTAATTAAAACTCTGATTTCCAAAGAATTAAATCAATACGCGTTTTTAATATTTAAATTGCATACATCACGTCTGGCCAGTTTAGTAAGCACAACAAAACGTGATAATAAGGCCTCCAGGGTCTTCAGGGTTGGTGTTTAATTTGAATTATACTATTTTTCCCTTTCGAAATCAGCTATTTCACTGACTCCAATCATATTGAATAACAAATAAGGTTCGCATACCCATACAATCGCTTTTAAAAAACAGCTTGCCTTCTATCTAACAAAGAAAAGACACAGAAACTAAAATCTTACGTTTTGCAAATCAATAACATAATTTTTTTATTTAACTTGTATATGGCAGTGATAATTTGTTAAAAAGTAGCTATTTCGAAATTTTTGTTGTTAAAATGAACTATCCTTTCAGACTTTTTCTGAGAATGCCTATTAGCAGAATTGCGCGAAGCAAAACATATGGCCAGTTTTTGACCGTTTAGGCGCGTTACTGCCCTCTTGCAACATCTAGTGCCGGAATAAAAAATGTAGAAATTGGTTTGAGGTAAGATAGGTAAAAAAAATTTTGCTCCTACAGAACTCATATATAAATAATTTTAATTCTAAGCACAGATTCCGTTAACAAATTTATATTACATTATCAGTAATACCATTCGAGACAATCAGGTTTTAATTATGACCCAAAATCTTAAACTTTTCATTTCATGTTGAAAACCATAAATGATCAGATTTATTAGTCTTACAACCCTTTCAAAAAACGTTGTTTAACAGAACAGCACTCTTACTGAGGCTATGGCACTGCTGAAATTAAAGAATGGGGCCCAAAAATTTTTGTAAAAACAGTTTTTGTCTCAGGTTTAAATAATAGGTGTTAAGTGAACGTTACTGGTGATAACGTAATTAAAATTCTGATTTCCAGAGAATTAATTCAATACACCATTTTCATTTTTATAAAATAGACATCACGTCTGGCTAGTTGAGTAAGCACCACAAAACGTGATAATAAGGCCTCCAGGGTCTTCAGTGTTGGTGTTTAATAAGGTTAATACTATTTTTCTCCTTTTGAAATCTGCTGTTTCACTGACACCAATCACAGTGTGTTGGCGCCACTAGTGAACAGAAGCATGAGCCATCAGACCAACAGAAATGAAATCAAAACTCAGAAACTTGAAATTTTGCCAAAACTCAAAAAAGGTCAAAACTGAAAATTTTTACAAGTTGGGACCGAAAATTTGTCCACCCCCCCCCCGATTTTGGGAAGGGAAAACCTGAGCAACCCAAGGTTTTAGCACACGGTTAGGGTAACCCCTAAGCTATCCATGGACCCAACGAACATCCTTGCATCATACCTACAAGTGATGCTATTAGCACTTATATGGTGCAAAAAGTGCATTTTTGGATATTTTGTCATTTATTGTTAATTTTGCTAAATTGTTAATTCTATGATCCCTTAAGTGTTTATTAAAGGTCATTTGTCATACATTTGAGGCATTTAGAGTTACGTATGTACCATCAGTGCTTATGTCAACAAAAGCAAATAGTGCGGTAATTTAACATTTACTATGTAAACATTGACTTAAATCACTTTATTCGATTAACCAATCAGAGATCAGTGACAATGATGTTATAAATGCTATTTAGCGGATTATTTACTTTAACCCAATTGTCTGAATAGTGTAACCATATTCTATTTAGAACCATTAGAAACTGTTACAAAGAGCAGTTGGCTCTCAGATAGACTAAAATTTGATTCTTTAACAACTTTAGTCTTTTCGTTAAGTTTGCTAGATCTTAAGATCTTGCGAGTTATAAGTTAGTTGAGCCTACTTAACGAGAAGTTTGCAACATTACTAGCTACTGGCTGAAGCCTTACAAACTTCAGCACGAGATTGAACATAGACTATCACTAAGGATTTTCTTAACTTCAATCAACAAAAATAAAGTTACAGTCCTTTAATACGGCCGAGCGACTAATTATTTCAGCGAGATCGTTAGTCAATCGAACCCAGTGAAGAACCAGGCCGGCGTAAAACTCGAGAACCAGGCTGTGATATATCGGTTCCGCTGAGATTCTTGAGCAGCCGCAACATTTGGTCCGCCGACCCGGACAACATCAACAGCAGTGACACGAACAGAAAGGAATCTTCGATTCAACCTGGTGGACCAAAACAAAATCAGCAACGATGGCCAGCAAAAGTCCCAACAGACACTGGAAGACAGCTGATTGGAAGGCGAGTGGTCAACTCAAGACGTTAGAGAAAGAGCAAGCTGACCTACTCAAGTCCTTCTCCAGACACCTCAACGAGCTAGAAGGCTACCTAAAACAAAACAAAACAATGACAGCCGAAAGTGCTTATCGATGTTTCTTCAGGACGTCCGACGACTTGGAAGACAACCGACAACAGCAGAGGTTACTATTAAAACCAAAGTATTTTGAAAACTTTGACAATGACACCAAGCGTATGTTAGAAGAAAAGAAAAAAGTTTTGAGATGGTTAGTTGACAAAATACCAGATCTCCAAGATATTGAAGATTGTCGCGCAGTAGTCGTCGATTACCGGAAATACACATTGCGATGGTAAAAATTATGGAAAGATGCTAATCTAATTGAGCACGAATTGGGAGAACTCGAAAAGAAATTGAAATCAGAATATTTAAGCGACTCCGAAAGACAGATACTGTGTGATCAGATGGAACGATTATTAGAAAAGCTAGATGAAATTTACGCAGAAGCTCTTCGAATATTGAATACAGAAGGTTGTCCCGATGGGTTTCCGAACTTCAGTAAAACGAGAAGTCAATATCAAGACCTGATCAACCAGTACAGGTTCAGCAAGGATTGTGGAAATCAAACATCTTTAGTGTCAACTACATCGGCTGGTGACAAAGACCCAAACGACGAAACTGTAATTGATACAGGTAATGGAGCAATAGAAAATGCTGAGGAGAACGCCGAGGTCTCTTCCAAGCGTTCTGCTACACATGGAAACAGAAAGCAACCCAGTATCGCCAACTCGCGATCATCGAGAAGGCGACAGATTGAAGAAATGGAGCTCGAAAACCTAAGAGCAAAGAAAGAAACAGAGCAATGACTGCGAGAGCGCCAGTTGGAGTTAGAGCAAGAGCGTGAGGAAATAGAACTTCGTCGCCAGGAAGAAGAGTTACGTTTACAACAGCAACAGCAGCAACAAGAGCAAGAGTTACGTCTGAGGATGCAACAGCAAGAAGACGAACTGCGTTTTCGACAGCATGAGCGAGCTCTTGAAAACGAAAGAAGGAAAGCAGAGGAAGAAGAAGAACAAAGACGTCTGAAACTTGAGCTGACCAAAGGAAGCTCAAGAGCATCCGGATCAGTGGCAGATGAGATAGAAAGTGTTGGATCAAAACGAAATCAAGAAAGAATAGAGAGGTGGGCAGAAGCAGGGGCTCAACAGTCTGTCCCTCAACGACCACTATCTCCAAATGTTGTTATCGACCCTCCAACGAATGTCACTAAGGACAGAGCTGACAAACGTTTCAGCACCTACCCGAAAACTACCCCACTGTTCCACCCAGGCGAAAGGCTTTTCTCAAACCAACTAACAGAACCGAGCATTCTCAAGAAACCAGAAGTCCGTAAATCAATTAGAGTAACGGACCCACCAGAACCGCCGTTGACAAGGACGACGTTTCAGCAGCAGCGAACGTCAGCAGTTCAATACAGAAACAGGAGTCAGAGTCCCAATAACAACTTTCGGAACAGGTCTGCCGAGAGCAGAAACAGGAGCACAATGAATCACACCACTCCCCAAGTGATCTACCAACCAGTACCAAGCAGTGGTGCCAGCGGCTTGCCAAAACTAAAACTGACTGAGTTTTCAGGAGATCCTCTGGAGTGGCCAGAGTGGTCAGGTCTTTTTGATGTTGTTGTTCATCAAAAGCCAATCAGCGATACAGAAAAGATGCAATACCTCAAGACCAGTCTCACGGGTCAAGCAAAAGCAGCAATATTGGGAATGGGATTCAGCTCGCAATCATACTATCATGCTTGGGATATACTCTGTGAGAAGTACGGAAGATCAGATTTCATCGTCAACGCGCAATTCAAGAAAATACTAACTCATCCTCCAGTTCGACATGACGATTCTACGAGCATTGTCAAATTCGCAAATGTGGTTACAAATGTGGTGAACACCTTGACCCAACTTGGATACACATCAGACCTAGAAGCAGAAGCAGTGCTAAGTTCGACAACCAGAAAACTTTCTCCGCAACTGAGAGAACAGTGGTTGCAGTATATGCAAGATCGTCGACTACTGAGAGGTAACCTGATTATTTTCAAAGATTGGCTTGCCTCCAAAGCTACAATTCATGAGAATTTGTTAGCACAGACAAACTCGTCGTTTGACAGAAACAAACATCAAAACCATGATAAACCGAAGACGAGTACCTTGCTTCAAACGCTGAAGAGTCAAGCAAACCCAAGAATTTCGAATGTCCCTTCAAAGACGGGCAACATCCTATTTGGACGTGTGAAAAGTTTAAGTCACTGAAAGTAAATGAACGACGAGAGCATGTCCAGAAGTTCCGACTGTGTTTCAATTGCTTGAAACCAGGTCATATGTCGAAGGACTGCAGAAGCAGGACCTGCAGCGTACCTAGCTGTGGAAGGCGGCACAACAGGCTTTTGCACAGCGAACTACCGAAGAAGGAGACTACAAGGAATGTCTCAGATGCTACAACGGCAGTAGCAACTAACATCACCCAAGGAGGACTTCCAGTGGTACGAATCAAGCTGACTAACAGAGACTTAAGCCTAAATGTACTAGCAATGTGTGATTCAGGATCCTCAATCTCGTTTGTGGACAAATCAGTGGTGTCAAAACTCCATCTCCAAGGCAGAAAAGCATCTCTATCAGTAGCAGGGATCCATGGATCACAGGATGTAAAGACTGAAATAGTGCCAATAGCTGTTTCAGCGCATGAGAAGTCTCGACCAATGACAACAGTGCAGTTCTACGTACACGAAAAACTGAAATTGGGTGACCAGATTGTAGAGTTGCAAGAATTGAAAGACCGTTACCCACATCTGAGGAACTTGCCAGATCAAAGCTACAATCTAAATGATGTTCAAGTGATTCTTGGACAAGATTGCTACGACATTCATCACCCTTTTGAATTCAAGAAGTCAGAAGACAAAACTGCACCATGGGCAGTGAAATCAAAGATCGGTTGGGCTTTAAGTGGACCCCTACCAGCGAAGCAAGCAGCAACTCTTGCCACAACAGCAACATCAATTGCAGATGACAAATTAGCAAACCAGTTGAGTAAGTGGTGGAATATCGAGTCCTATGCTTCAAACTGCGATGTCACTGGACATTCGAAAGAAGAACAACGAGCAATCAAGACGTTGGAAAAAACAACACGATTCAATGGTGAAAGATACGAAGTTGGACTTCTGTGGCGAGAGGACGAAGTGAAGTTACCAAACAACTTCTACTCTGCAATGGGGCAACTCAAGTCCTTAGAACGACGCCTACAGAAAGACGAGGCGCTAAAGAAGCGCTACCAAGAAACCATTGACACAGATGTCAACGCTGGATACGTTCGGAAAGTAGATCAAGCTGAACTGAATGAAACCAAAGACAAACTGCAATGGTATTTACCACATCATCCTGTCATAAACCCGCACAAACCCGAAAAAGTCAGAAGAGTGTGCAACGCAGCAGCGAAGTATCAAGGTGTAGCCCTAAACGACAAACTTCTACCTGGGCCAGACCTGCTGCAGAGTTTGATCGGAATCATCTTTCGCTTCCGAGAACACCAAATAGCCTTATCAGCCGACATAGAAGCAATGTTTCTTCAAGTAGCTGTCCCAAAAGATGACAGCCGATGTTTACGATTCCTCTGGAGAGAAGATCCAGAGCGGAGGATAGAAGTCTACGAGTACACACGACACGTTTTTGGGGCGAAAAGCTTGCCGACTTGTGCAAATTACGCCTTGCACCAAGTGGCGAAAGATAATGCAGTCAACGACGAAAATCTTGTCAAAGTGGTTCAGCGAAACTTCTACACGGACGACTTCCTCAAGTCAGTCAGAACACCTCAAGAAGCGATTGAAATTTATCAGAAAGTCAGAGACATCCTCATCAAAGGTGGTTTCAAGTTGACGAAATGGATAGCAAGTGACGAAGAAGTCAAGTCACACATTCCAGAGACAGACAGATCAACGAAAGTTGTGAAAACTTTCGAAGCAGAACCACAATCATCTTCAATCCTAGGACTCAACTGGAATGTGGACACAGACAGTCTCATTGTCTGTCGTGGAACTGAGCAAGAAGTTCCAGCAAAAATAACTCAGAGAATTGTCCTATCCTTTGTCTCAGCAGTGTTCGACCCACTTGGAATATGTTCACCTTTCACCATACGAATGCGATTTCTTCTCAAAAGCATTTGGGCAGAAATGGGACAAGCATGGGACAAAGAGTTGTCAGCAGAACACTCAAAACTGTTCAGTGATTGGTGCTCTGAGTTGAGAGAAATAAGGACGATGTCGATAAATCGACTTTATTTCGAAAACGGATGTTCAAATTTGAGACTTCACATTTTTACAGATGCATCAGAGGAAGCGATGTGCATCGTGGCATATCTGCAAGATGAAGCAACGCTAAAGCTGACATATGTAATAGGGAAATGCCGTGTGGCACCCATCAGACATATGACGGTACCGAAATTAGAACTTCAAGCAGCAGTCTACGGAGTTCGTCTCAGAAGGCAGGTACTCAATGAACATGATGTCAAAATCGGCAAAATCTATCATTGGACCGACTCATCAACAGTGCTACAGTGGCTACAGGCAGCGCACAAGAAACAACAAGTATTCGTTGCAAACAGAGCAGCTGAAATACTGGAAAACTCATCGATGGATCAATGGAGACACGTCAAAGTGTTGAAAACCCTGCCGACATCGGAACCCGAGGAATGTCCATCGAAGGCCTCAAGGAGTCCGCATGGCTAAACGGGCCGGCATGGCTTCAGGCAGATGAAGAAAAGTGGCCAAAGCCGTGGTGCCAAGTGAACGAACTCGAACCTGAGCAAGTTACGAGTACTGTAGCAACAGAAACAAAACTAGAGCAACTATTTGACTGGAGACGATACAGTTCCCTCAAACGAATTAGAAACTTTATTGCCTATTGCATGAGGTTCAAGACAAAAAAGAAGGGTCCCCTCAAAGCAGACGAGATTCATCAAGCAGAGCAAATACTGTTTCGATTTGTTCAAAACGAAAGCTTCCCGAATGTTTCGAAGTCTATATCAAACAGCAAAGAAATCTCCAAAGTTTTAAACATTGCCAAATTGTCACCCTTCATAGAGGAAGATGGAACAATTCGAGTGAAAGGTCGACTGAAGCATTCAAACCTCGATTACAATGCAAAACATCCAATACTGTTGACAGCAAAGCATCCAGTAGTACAACTTCTGTTGGAGAGAGCTCATCGTGACAACCTACATGAGGGCACAGAATATGTGAGGAACATGCTCCAACAAGAATACTGGATCATTGGACTGAGAAATGCATTAAGAAAAATCAAGTCGATATGTATCAAATGCAGACACAGGAACGCCAACCCCATTCACCCACCGATGGCGGATCTACCACGAGAACGACTTGATGAACATGTGTTCCCATTCACCCATACCGGAGTTGACTACTTCGGACCCATAGAAGTGAAGTTCCTACGACGTACATTGAAGAGATGGTGCTGCCTCTTCACTTGTCTGACAACCAGAGCAGTACACATCGAAGTTGCACAGTCATTGGACACCGAGTCATGTCTAGCGGCAGTGACAAGATTCATCGCACGACGTGGCTACCCAAGTACCATCATCAGCGACAACGGCACGAACTTCGTTGGAGCAGCCAAGGAACTCAAAGCATTCATGGACGAATGGGACAAAGCTAAGATTGAAAGTGACTTAGCACAGAAAAAGATTGTTTGGAAATTCAACCCTCCCGGAGCTCCTCACTTTGGTGGAATCTGGGAAAGACTGGTTCAAAGTTGCAAGAAGGTCATGATTGCAATCTTGGACAACAGAAGCCTCACTGACGAGGTACTCAGCACAACAATGTGTCTTGTAGAGCAAACTCTCAACGCAAGACCCCTGACAGCAGTAAGTGACGATCCAGAGGATTTGACAGCTCTTACACCCAATCACTTCCTGCTAGGACGAGAAAACGCAAGTGCACCATTTATGCCATCCAGTGAACGCTACCATGATCTCAGAAAATCATTCAAAACGGCTCAAGCATATGCGGACATGATCTGGAAGAGATGGACTCGTGAATATCTTCCACAATGGAATCAGAGATCAAAGTGGTCAAAAGAACATGTGCGAAATCTGAAAGAAGGAGAACTTGTTTGGATGGTAGACGAGTCAGTGAAACGATGTGAGTACAAGATGGGACGAGTCATCCAAGTCTTCAAAGGCAACGATGGAGTCGTACGATCAGCGAGAGTCAAGATGGCACATGGCGAATTCAACAGGCCGGTGGTGAAATTGGCGCCAGTCTTCTACGATGGTGTTTCCGAGATCGAAAACAGGACCGGCGATGTTGGCGCCACTAGTGAACAGAAGCATGAGCCATCAGACCAACAGAAATGAAATCAAAACTCAGAAACTTGAAATTTTGCCAAAACTCAAAAAAGGTCAAAACTGAAAATTTTTACAAGTTGGGACCGAAAATTTGTCCACCCCCCCCCCGATTTTGGGAAGGGAAAACCTGAGCAACCCAAGGTTTTAGCACACGGTTAGGGTAACCCCTAAGCTATCCATGGACCCAACGAACATCCTTGCATCATACCTACAAGTGATGCTATTAGCACTTATATGGTGCAAAAAGTGCATTTTTGGATATTTTGTCATTTATTGTTAATTTTGCTAAATTGTTAATTCTATGATCCCTTAAGTGTTTATTAAAGGTCATTTGTCATACATTTGAGGCATTTAGAGTTACGTATGTACCATCAGTGCTTATGTCAACAAAAGCAAATAGTGCGGTAATTTGACATTTACTATGTAAACATTGACTTAAATCACTTTATTCGATTAACCAATCAGAGATCAGTGACAATGATGTTATAAATGATATTTAGCGGATTATTTACTTTAACCCAATTGTCTGAATAGTGTAACCATATTGTATTTAGAACCATTAGAAACTGTTACAAAGAGCAGTTGGCTCTCAGATAGACTAAAATTTGATTCTTTAACAACTTTAGTCTTTTCGTTAAGTTTGCTAGATCTTAAGATCTTGCGAGTTATAAGTTAGTTGAGCCTACTTAACGAGAAGTTTGCAACATTACTAGCTACTGGCTGAAGCCTTACAAACTTCAGCACGAGATTGAACATAGACTATCACTAAGGATTTTCTTAACTTCAATCAACAAAAATAAAGTTACAGTCCTTTAATACGGCCGAGCGACTAATTATTTCAGCGAGATCGTTAGTCAATCGAACCCAGTGAAGAACCAGGCCGGCGTAAAACTCGAGAACCAGGCTGTGATATATCGGTTCCGCTGAGATTCTTGAGCAGCCGCAACACAGTGATTTATAAATAGTGTTCACATACCTCAACAGGCAGCTGAAAATATTCAATAGGCATCAAAAAACGTCATCAAGTTATGCATTACAAAAAAAAATCGGCAGTTAATAAGCACTCTAATTTTTTGCTTTATGAAGTTTTATGACTACGACTTTTCCATAAAAAAATGCAAAACTTTGTGATCTGAGGCTCAAATTTTAGCTGAGTGTAGATTAGGCAATTTCCAAAAGATCACACACTTGCGCAGTCTAAATTTTAGATCGGCAAAAAATTTTTTTGTATGAAGTTCTATGACTACAACTTTTTCATAAATACGGTATCACTGAAAAATAATAATTTCCGATTTTTTGCTCACTAATTTTTTGAAACAGTTCATTTGCTCTTTGTTTTAGCCCATTTCCTGGTTTGTCTAAAAATTTAATAAATTGCAACTTTCATATTATGAAAGTCTTAGGATTACAACTTTTCATAGACGACATAATAGGAAGTTGTAATTTACAACTTTTTCAATTATGAGGTCAACCCGGGAAATTAGCCGGTAAGGCTTGGATTTTAAGGTGCTCTAAGTTGTGCTGACATGTTTTGCTTTGAAATATAGTAAACAAAACAAAAGCAAAATGCTAAAATCACTAGCTCGAAATTATGTGGAACCGCGAAATTTGCATTTTGGAACTGGAGATATGAGCGTTTCGGCTATTTTCACCATTTTATTTACCTTTTTCAACGGAATGCCAAACAACTTTGTGTTGAGTGACCAAGAAGTGGGAGATCATGAGTTGGGTGACCAAGAAGTGACCCTACAAGAGAGGGTTTTAAAAACGGTCTCTGGCTCGTATTGAGACGCATACAATTCCCAGTTGATAACAGTTTTTTTCGTCTTCAAACTTGTTTCATTATTGCGGACGTTTTATTCAAAGATTGCAAGTCAATCACTTGTTTTAATTGCGTTGGTCTTGCCAGAACTGGCATAGTATGAATGGCTTTATAATATAATTATTAAGTTATTGTTCCGACCCACTTGTGGGGGGAGGAACTATATACTCAAATGCGTTTTTTTGTTCAGTCAATTTTGGCTGATCGATATATTCATCGTAGAGAAATGTGAGTGGTATCATTTAAAAGCTGTTCCAGCGTAGAATTCAAAATTGAAAAGATTTTTCAGAATTTCGTTTTTTCCGAGGAGTTATCGAGGATTGAAGTTTTGTGCATTTGGCATGATTTTTCTTCACTTTTAGTGTAATTTTTCTTCAAATTAAGATATTTTCTATGAAAATAGTATTTCAAATTTACATTTCATGCCACAAAATGAACATATTGTGTGTTACTAATAGACTGAAGACAAAAAAAGACTAGCTCTGGTCTCATAGGGAAGTTCACTATAAAAAAACCGAATTCTGTTTGAGAACTCTTTTCTTAGAAAACTTTTCAGTTCTTTTTTTGTTTTTTTAAGTCACCTCGAGACTAGTCACTTTTCATAACGGGGTTGTGTTAACGACAAACTTCATTTGCAGTCAAATGAAGCCCAATGAACAAAAAAATCGTTTTCAAGGAATTGCTCATGTTTTTTTGGCTTCGACACTGAGTTTTCGTAATTTTAAATGAAAAATTGATTTTATTTTTTGGAGTACTATGGCACAAACTCATTGACTAAAAGTGCAATATGTTTCGTAATGATTACTAAATGAACATATCTAGTGCTTTGATTGGGAAGCTATTGGCTGTTAAGACTTTAAGAATAATTTTTCGGAAATTTTTTTGAACATTGATCAATCATAAACTTATTTTCGTGAAATGTAAGTCAGTCACAGTAATGTGAGGACCCTACTCCTTCCCACTGCAACCAAATTTTATCTGGTTAGCGGTTTTATCTACGAACTATTGGATATATGACTTCAATGACACAAGATCTCATTTTTTTTTTCAACTTTTGTGGTTATTTTTGTACTCTTGGTTACTTTTGAACTCATATCACATTATCCAAATTTTGATGACTCGCATTGGCTTAGAAAATAAGTTCATTGGATCACTGATAAATTTTCAGAGAAAAGCTTATGGTGTAATTGACTTCGACACTTTTTAGCACTTTTCTACTGAATTTTTGGTTTTTGCCTGTTTTTGATGTTGTTTTCATAGTCATAAGACTTATTGTGATGTCTTAATAATTACCTATGAATGACAAATTTAATTGTCTTCACATCGGGTTAAACTTGAGCGTATTTATTGACTTCCGTTGAAAGCTAGTGATTTTAATGGCTGTTAAGACTTTGAAAATAATGATTTGAAAATTTTTTCTGAATATTAACCAATCATAAATTTATTTTCGTGAAAGTAAGTCCATGTCAGTCAAGAGAGGACCCTCTTCCTTCCTACTGCAACCAAATTTTATCTGGTTAGCGGTTTTATCTACTAACTATTGGATATATGACTTCAATGACACAAGATCTCATTTTTTTTTCAACTTTTGTGGTTATTTTTGTACTGTTGGTTACTTTTGAACTCATATCACATTATCCAAATTTTGATAACTCGCATTGGCTTAGAAAATAAGTTCATTGGATCACTGATAAATTTTCAGAGAAAAGCTTATGGTGTAATTGACTTCGACACTTTTTAGCACTTTTCTACTGAATTTTTGGTTTTTGCCTGTTTTTGATGTTGTTTTCATAGTCATAAGACTTATTGTGATGTCTTTATAATTACCTATGAATGACAAATTTAATTGTCTTCACATCGGGTTAAACTTGAGCGTATTTATTGACTTCCGTTGAAAGCTAGTGATTTTAATGGCTGTTAAGACTTTGAAAATAATGTTTTGAAAATTTTTTCTGAATATTAACCAATCATAAATTTATTTTCGTGAAAGTAAGTCCGTGTCAGTCAAGAGAGGACCCTCTTCCTTCCTACTGCAACCAAATTTTATCTGGTTAGCGGTTTTATCTACTAACTATTGGATATATGACTTCAATGACACAAGATCTCATTTTTTTTTCAACTTTTGTGGTTATTTTTGTACTGTTGGTTACTTTTGAACTCATATCACATTATCCAAATTTTGATAACTCGCATTGGCTTAGAAAATAAGTTCATTGGATCACTGATAAATTCTCAGAGAAAAGCTTATGGTGTAATTGACTTCGACACTTTCTAGCACTTTTCTACTGAATTTTTGGTTTTTGCCTGTTTTTGATGTTGTTTTCATAGTCATAAGACTTATTGTGATGTCTTAATAATTACCTATGAATGACAAACTTAATCAAACTTAATTGTCTTCACATCGGGTTAAACTTGAGCGTATTTATTGACTTCCGTTGAAAGCTAGTGATTTTCATGGCTGTTAAGTCTTTGAAAATAATGTTTTGAAAATTTTTTCTGAATATTAACCAATCATAAACTTATTTTCGTGAAATGTAAGTCAGTCACAGTAATGTGAGGACCCTACTCCTTCCCACTCCAACCAAATTTTATCTGGTTAGCGGTTTTATCTACTAACTAGTGGATATATGACTTCAATGACACAAGATCTTATTTTTTTTTTTCAATTTTTGCGGTTATTTTTGTATTCTTGGTTACTTTTCAACTATAATCACATTATCCAAATTTTGATAGCTCGCATTGGCTTAGAAAATAATTTCATTGGATCACTGATAAATTTTCAGAGAAAAGCTTATTGTGTAATTGACTTCGACACTTTCTAGCACTTTTCTACTGAATTTTTGGTTTTTGCCTGTTTTTGATGTTGTTTTCATAGTCATAAGACTTATTGTGATGTCTTAATAATTACCTATGAATGACAAACTTAATTGTCTTCACATCGGGTTAAACTTGAGCGTATTTATTGACTTCCGTTGAAAGCTAGTGATTTTAATGGCTGTTAAGACTTTGAAAATATTGTTTTGAAAATTTTTTCTGAATATTAACCAATCATAAATTTATTTTCGTGAATGTAAGTCCGTGTCAGTCAAGAGAGGACCCTCTTCCTTCCTAATGCAACCAAATTTTATCTGGTTAGCGGTTTTATCTACTAACTATTGGATATATGACTTCAATGACACAAGATCTCATTTTTTTTTTTAACTTTTGTGGTTATTTTTGTACTGTTGGTTACTTTTGAACTCATATCACATTATCCAAATTTTGATAACTCGCATTGGCTTAGAAAATAAGTTCATTGGATCACTGATGAATTTTCAGAGAAAAGCTTATGGTGTAATTGACTTCGACACTTTCTAGCACTTTTCTACTGAATTTTTGGTTTTTGCCTGTTTTTGATGTTGTTTTCATAGTCATAAGACTTATTGTGATGTCTTAATAATTACCTATGAATGACAAACTTAATCAAACTTAATTGTCTTCACATCGGGTTAAACTTGAGCGTATTTATTGACTTCCGTTGAAAGCTAGTGATTTTCATGGCTGTTAAGGCTTTGAAAATAATGTTTTGAAAATTTTTTCTGAATATTAACCAATCATAAACTTATTTTCGTGAAATTTAAGTCAGTCACAGTAATGTGAGGACCCTACTCCTTCCCACTGCAACCAAATTTTATCTGGTTAGCGGTTTTATCTACTAACTAGTGGATATATGACTTCAATGACACAAGATCTTATTTTTTTTTTCAATTTTTGCGGTTATTTTTGTATTCTTGGTTACTTTTGAACTCATATCACATTATCCAAATTTTGATAGCTCGCATTGGCTTAGAAAATAACTTCATTGGATCACTGATAAATTTTCAGAGAAAAGCTTATGGTGTAATTGACTTCGACATTTTCTAGCACTTTTCTACTGAATTTTTGGTTTTTGCCTGTTTTTGATGTTGTTTTCATAGTCATAAGACTTATTGTGATGTCTTAATAATTACCTATGAATGACAAACTTATTTGTCTTCACATTGGGTTAAACTTGAGCGTATTTATTGACTTCCGTTGAAAGCTAGTGATTTTAATGGCTGTTAAGACTTTGAAAATAATGTTTTGAAAATTTTTTCTGAAAATTAACCAATCATAAATTTATTTTCGTGAAAGGTAAGTCCGTGTCAGTCAAGAGAGGACCCTCTTCCTTCCTACTGCAACCAAACTTTATCTGGTTAGCGGTTTTATCTACTAACTATTGGATATATGACTTCAATGACACAAGATCTCTTTTTTTTCAACTTTTGTGGTTATTTTTGTACTGTTGGTTACTTTTGAACTCATATCACATTATCCAAATTTTGATAACTCGCATTGGCTTTGATAACTCGCATTGGCTTATTTTGATAACTCGCATTTTGATAACTCGCATCCAAATTTTGATAACTCGCATTGGCTTAGTGATTTTCATGGCTGTTAAGACTTTGAAAATAATGTTTTGAAAATTTTTTCTGAATATTAACCAATCATAAACTTATTTTCGTGAAATGTAAGTCAGTCACAGTAATGTGAGGACCCTACTCCTTCCCACTGCAACCAAATTTTATCTGGTTAGCGGTTTTATCTACTAACTATTGGATATATGACTTCAATGACACAAGATCTTATTTTTTTTTCCAATTTTTGCGGTTATTTTTGTATTCTTGGTTACTTTTGAACTCATATCACATTATCCAAATTTTGATAGCTCCCATTGGCATAGAAAATAAATTCATTGGATCACTTATGAAGTTTTCAGAGAAAGACTGATGGTTTAAATGGCTTCGACACTTTCTTCTCGCACTTTCCTGCTGAATTTTTGGTTTTTGCCTGTTTTTGTTGTTGTTTTCATAGTCATAAGACTTCTTGTGATGCTTTATTGATTAACTCTGCATGACAAATATACTTTTCCTCCCATCGGGTACATTTAGCAGTGTATTTATTGACTTCCGTGGAAAGCTATTGAATTTAATGGCTGCTAATCCTTAAAAAAAAAATCGAAAACTTTTTTTAAACATTAACCAATCTTAAACTTTTTTCGTGAACTGTTAGTCAGTTTCGGTATGGAGAGGACACCTTCTTTTCTACTGCTTACAAATTTAATCTGGTTTCCGGTTTTATTTTCTAACTAGTAGTTTTAAGACTTCAATGCCACAGGTTTTCGTAATTTTTAGCTTATTCACTGGCTTCCGTTGAAAGCTATTGAATTTTATGGCGTTGATACTACGAGTTTTCTCAAAAAGTTCGTGGTTCGGATTTATTTATTCAAATTTGTTGATTTTTTGAAGTTAAATTATTTAAAAAAAAGAATCCCATTGCTGTTGAAACAATTATTTGAAACTAGAAAGGTTGGTATTGAAAAGTTCACTTTTTAATGCATTCGACATTCCTCTCGTTCAGCTTTTTTTCCTGAAATTGCTGTTTTTTTCCTGTTTTTTGTTCTTTATGTAGCCGAATATTGCCGACCAGTAGCATAAGCTTGTAATCGAAGATTGAATGAATGATGTTACCCGAAGCACTCAGTTTATAGCGGATAGTCTTAATGTTTATGATAAACTTTTTCAATTTTTTTCAAACTTTTCAGTTTTTGTTGTTCTTTTCGTCAACTTGTAACTTATTTCATCATTGAGAGGCCACATGCAATTTCTGTTATTTCAAAAAATAACACATCTACTTATTTGATTTGTCACTGACGTTTTGTTTGTTGGACAATATGCGTTATTATAAACGTTTTTTGAGTGGTAAGTTTTGTGTTTATTTATTTTTCTCTTCTTTTTTCAATCGCGTAATAACAGATCCCAATGGTTTTCAAATATGGGCCAGGTAAACTTAGTTAATATCTCAGTATAAATCCTTTAGCTGAAATAGTAGAAATAACAATTGAATATTCAGACATAATATTCAGAGTATAGCTAATGAGTTTAACGGTATCAATAATTTGCGTTTTTTGCAAATCTTTTGTAATTTTTTGAGTTTTTCTGCATCTTTAGTCCGTTTCTATGGCTTAGTCTAACCAAAGACAGGTCGTTTTGTTTTCGTAATTAATTTTTAGTAATTTGTCAAGGTTTATAATAAGGTTTTTAAAAAATATTGATTAATTTTTGAATTTCGCCTTATTAATCGTTCTCTTTGTCGACTTGTTACCTAGTTTTATTAACAAAAGTTTCTATCTGCTGTATAATTAGGATAGAGTAAATTTGTGTAGTTAAGGTTTTATCTGACTGCATGTTGACATTGTTACTAGGTGCTTTTAAATTTTGTTATTCATTTTTTGCCGTGAAATTTTTGTTTTTGCTAATTTTGTTGTTTGTTTTTTTTCTCGTAGTCTCTTTAACGGCAGATTTGGTTGGCGCTGTAATGAGGCATGGCATTATGTAATTCAATTAGTGATTAGATTGTGTAACGATTGTTTTAAACTCGAATATCTATTTTTGTTATATCGTCATTTGGTTGACAATTAAGTAAAGAATGTTGATAAGCTCGGGTCGGAACATCATGTGCGAACGCACATTAACGAGTCTCCTTGTTTAATATTATTTTTAAGACAACTTTTATATAAAGTTTCGAATCTGAAACAGAAGACTGAAAGAGAAAACTGACAGAAAACTGAAATATTTACGAGCATAGTTTTTTAGATAGTTAAAAATGTGTTTTTTATTGGACTGAGGACGCCATTAAAAATTGAATGTTGAAGCAGGTCGAGCAAAAAAAACTTTGAACAGAAAATTTGCAGTGTGTGCACGCTTTAAATTTTTTACCTGAAAATGAGAAAATGGTCGATATACAGAAAAGTGAAACATCTACTATTAAAATTTTACAGATTGTTAAAAATGTGTTTTCTGGTTGAACTAAGCACTCCATAGAAAATTGAATATCAAAGCGGTTTCTTTGCAATTTTTAGCTCAAAATGAGAAATATTTAATGGTTGCTTTGAAAGTCAAATTTTTTTGTGTTGTATGTAGGTGGATGTTGTAACTCTCAAGTACACGAGTACATGAGCCATGGATGCAACTACGGTGTGTCCCCCAAGGACTACTACAAACTGGTCACTGACTTCACCAGTCCTAAACAACTCAACAGGATCAAGGTATAGACTAATTTCAAGTTTTGTTGTTCTATGAAGTCATTCGGCTCCGCTAAGTTTTTAAACCTCGTTCTGTTCTGCATTGGAGTACCGCCGTATCTTTGATTAACCATAACCTGATCAAGGAAAAGTTTAAGGAGATTTTTGTTGCTTTTATTATCCAACCAGTCAATCTGATAACTGTAATTATATATTTTCCAACAATCAGTCATCGATTGTTAGTGAACAAAGCCTGTACAAAAGCATCGCTCAGGATGTATTGTGGCATAATCATGCATAATATAGATCCTTATATCGTTGGAACCAGATGTATCTTCACCTATTAAACCTTGGATTCACTTCTTATTTAGCAAAAAATTGTTTGAGCTGAAATTGATGTGAATGCTGGTATCTATCCCCACAATAGTGGACATTTAACTTTTAAGCACCCAGGCGTTCTTGATATTTCTTCCATAGTTAAGTGCTTCCATGGCAAAATGGGGATTATAAATCACTGGGGGCAGATTAAATCACTTCTATTTTTTGTCTAGGAAATTGGCTGTAATTTTCAAACAATTTCTAACGTATAACTGTTGCGTTGACCCAGAAAAGATCATTGCCAACCTTTTTAAATAAAGAATTAAACATTCATAAAGACTGTAATCAGCATGCCCTTCGCAACTCCCGCCATTATTTACAACACCAATTGACACGGATGTTAAAGATATGCTTCGAAACAAAGATTACTGATTTCTTGATTAGATATGTTGCACCCAATCATCATTCCAGCGAAAGCTAATTACCAATCTGGAAAAGTTTGCAAGCTCAAAAAAGTCTGTAGAAGGGTCTATAAGTTGTTTGGTCAGGGGCCATTTTGATCTCGGAGGGTGAAAATCATTCAGAGGTTGTTTTGACCTTCGCACTTTGAAGAACTTGTTGTGGCCATTTTGAACCCACGAAAGTCTGAGAGTGTTAACTCATTGTTGCGTTGTCGTAAGTAATGATGGGATTTGTCAAGTCTCAGCTGATTAGAAACGCAATGATTCTTACAGCAAACAAAATGTCTTTCACGCTTCTAACTTCAGGCTCGCTACAACAAAACCTCGGGATTCAATGTAATATCGGAGCTTGGTTTTGGAGAAGGTCAACTGATCAAAGACGGAGCCAAGTCTGGTCACGTCTTCATTCTGCCACCAAAACTGAAGATGGATGACGTCAGATTCCAGTACGACAAAGTGGAATCCGTGTTGACTTTTGATTGGTTTAAAGAGACAATTGTGTGCAAAGGTCAACCGTGGATTTGCGAAAACAAAAATCTGTTATGAAATATGGTTTTCAAGAGCAGTGATATAGTTACGTAACATATTTTCGAATACTTGTTTCAGTAAAGATTTTAATTTAATTTTGTTCATATAACCAGATATTCAGCAAAACTCAATCAATCCTAATTGGGGCAGAACGATTTTTTGAATCAAAGACATGATCAAGGATAGTTTTAATTGTTCCAACATTTCTTTAGAAAACGCTAATTGTTTATGCGAGAGTGGCTTTTAATTTCCTCAGAAAAATGTGACAAATTGTATACGCATCCTAAAAAAATAAGCGGCATACCGCAAAAAAACAGAAGGCTAAAATACTTCTAACAAATCTTCGCAGTTTTTCTGTTGAAACAAGTTCAACAATAAGATTCAAAAAATGAAAATTACACAACTTCAATAGCTGCAGTAAACTGGAGTTGACATCGTTCAGTTCTTTTGATTTGTTAACAACAACTTTGTTGAACATACTCACGTTAAATAGGCCTCAGTCAATCAAGATAGTATAAAGTAGGCAAAAAAAACAATAATTAGCCACCACAAAAGAGTTAGGAGGTAAATAAAAAAAACAAATTATGACAAAACTTCATTGACATTTGCGGAAAAATTCAACCGGTCTCTATTCCATTCAAATGGTCTCATTTAAAAAACTTACAATTAAATTTCGTCAAAGAATTAAAACTAAAATTGTTGAAATATGGTAATTCGGTTAATTTAACTCAAATTTTTTCAAAGAGAAGTGAATGGTAAATGAATGCCATTGTTTGTTCTTTTAAACGTTTCGATATTTTTGGTTATCAAAATTGTTTTGCTCAATGCCTTTACATACTTAAAATACGGTATATACCAGGAGATTAACAATAAATAACAATAAGATTTCAATTGGTTTTCTTAAAAAACAGAATTTAGAATAAAAGTTGTTTCGCTCATTTTGAAAAAAAAATAGCAGACCAAAACACCTACTACAAATTAGAAAATAGAAAAAATTGAACATATATATAAAGTAAAAATCTTAATAAACAGTTTACTCATTACACGTTTGCAAGGAGCACAATCATCAAGCGAGCTTGACAAATATCTCACAAAAGATATAACTTACATTTAAAATGGAAAAAATTCGCTTCGTCTTTATAGGTCCAAAAAGTCTTATTGTCCAAAACATTTACATCAAAAACTAAAAAATCTTTTCTAAATGCAGCCCGTCAACAGAAGAAATAAGTTGCTCAATTAACCTTTTTCGTTTTCTCATAATGACACATAAAAAAACAAGTCTCTCGCTCTCTTCTTGGTTTAACACATAAAACATATTTTATGCTTTTTTGAATAAACATAAAAATTAACACCTTGTTTGGATAAAAAAATTGCATAGTTTCAAAAGTTGAAAACCTTATTTCGAAATTATAAGTAAAATTGGAAATAGATGGTACTTATACTGTGCATGTTACCTTAATGAAAGAGAGTTTTTACAATATAAATATTTTTGAATACTATAGACTGATAACCAAAATCTCTTTTGAGGAAAAAGTTTTATGAAGAAAAGGAAAATTCGTTGTAAGAAATTTAAAACAAACAGTTGATTGTTTTCTTCTTGGATGAAGGAGCCACAAAACCATTGCTTGAGAACAAAATGAAAGCTTTTTGTATTTATCATCTTCCATCTTCGTATTGACTGAAACTCGATTGCCATTGAAACAATAGAAGTAAGATCAAAATTAGGGTGAACCTGAATTTTTTTTAACTGCTTTTTTTCAATTGATCTAAAGTGACATGAAGTGACAACTGGTAAGGTGATTGTCAATGATTTACTGAAAATTTTCATTTGTCCTTGTGAATTGGAGAAAAAATTTAAAATGGACACAATCAAGCAGTCATTTTACTGATAAATCTGGAAAATGAGAAATGGATATCCGGAAAAAAAGCTACCGATAAAATAGTTTTAAACTCAAACGAATGTAATCGCCAGCGTTGCCAATGTAATGTTTTCTACCGAGTTAGAAGCTACAATAAATTAATGTCACTGGCGCATGATAATCCCATTTATGTTCCATATTCAAGTCCTCTCATGTTCAATAAATATTTGACTTATCTAAAAAGAATTTTAACTACAAATCAGTGTTTGAGAGAAATCAAATTCAAGACCTGTTATGGACTCACTAAGTTTGTTGAAACCAAGTTTAGCGAATTTCCTTTTTATTATTACAGTTTCCAAAGTTGTTCACAAAATCTTCTATGAGCAAAAAATGAATGAACAAATCTTGCGAAACAGAAACCTGTTTTAGAGGAATGCCTTTTTTGAATGAGACAAAAAATAGACGTAGCAAATTGATGCTAGATTGTAAAAGTTGTGAAAAAATTAGGAAAAACATATAGGAACAAGTGAAATTGTAGAAGGTTGTTTCAAGAAATGATTAGGCTTTTCTCTAAGATTTCCATTAGTGCATTTTGTTTAACTGTATGAAATAACTTCTCATTTAAAATAAAGTTTTTTTGTTGCCCAATATTAATCTTGAAAAATCATTTTTTATTGTTTCGAGAAGAATTTGAAATGTCTTAAAATAGCTTCCAAAATTCAATTTATCTGCTGAATATTGATAAAAAACATACCAAAGCTAAAAAGCCGTATAATTTATAAAGCGGGCGTATAGTTCTTAAGGCGCCCAAAAGAAACAAGAAGAAACGGAAAAGTTATGACCAACTATTTAGCGTTAGTTTATCTGACAGACTCTTAGTTTTTAAGACTTAGCCAAGGTTGAAAAAGTTTCTCATTAATTTCTAATCTATATGTCCAGGAAAGACAAAAACCGACCATAAATTTTTAAACAAAATGAGTTCAATTTTTTCAAAATTTTCCTGAAACCCATCATAAACTTCATGGAATTTTGAAAAAAAATGATAATTTAATACGAAGTTTATATTACTACAGCTTAAGGTTTTGCATCAGAATTAAGTCATCTGTTTAGCTTCAGCATGAAACATAGAAGAAACTTATGAATAAACTTGAGAAACTTTTTTGAATTGTTTCTATTCCCTTTTTTCATACCTTTTCAATTGCTGTTTAAAAGCCACCAAATCTGTCCTATTAAATCTGGGCCTTCTTTTATATTAAACTAAACAATTTTACTTTATCAACCAGTTTTGTTAAAAAGCAAATCTTTCCTTCAAACTTTCTTTTCAATGTTTTTTTTGAAAATTAATTTTAAAAGATTAGTCTTAGTCAAAACTCTATCGAGTTTTTATATCAGTATAAACATTCTTCCTTAATATCTTAACATTGCAACCTGGAAAATTTTCAAGAACATAACCCTCTATTATCTCGTGCAAACACGCGGCCGGAAAAGATATATAAATGTCTCTTCATCGACGAATCCAATTTTTAAAGGGTTTTCCATTGGTTCAAATGGTGTTCTGTTTCTCTGCAAAATATATCGAGCGGTTAAAATTGACGTAACCACAAAAAAGTACGGATGGTAACGATTTCCTAACGCCCAAATAATTTCGAAGCGTTGGAATAATAATTTCTGAGCCGATAATGTGCGCTGAAAAATTCATGAATTGATTAGGCTTTTGACTAAGATTTCATTTAGTGCAATTTGTTTATCTTTATGAAATAACTCCTCGTTTAAAATAAAGTTTTTTCTATTTGCCCAGTTTTAATCATGAAAAATCATTTTTTCTTGTTTCAAGAAGAATTTGAAATGTCTTAAAATAGCTTCCAAAATTCAAATTATCAGCCGAATATTGATAAAAACCATATTAAAGCTAAGAAGCCGTATAATTGATAAAGCGTTCTTAAGGCGCCCAAAAGAAACAAGACAAGGAAAAATTAAAAATTAATTTTATTCAAATCACTATCGAGCTTTTATACCAGTTTAAATATTCTTCCTTAAAATCTTAACATTGCAACCTGGAAAATTTTTACTAACATAACCCTCTCTCGTTTCGTGCAAACAGTAATTTCTGAGCCATTAATATGCGCTGAAAAACGTTGTAAAAACCAACATTGTGTCATGAACATAAAATGACAAAAAAAAAGAAAATTTTCTAAAAACAGTCATGTTTTCATTGTGCCAGTACTGAAGTACACTTGTTGAAGGCTAAATTTAGTTTGAAGGCTTAGAGTGAAGAACAATTAGTCTGTGAAATTAAATTCATCAAAATCTAGCTACAATAGCAAGCAAAGGGAAATGTCTCTACCAACATTTAAACATCTAATAGCTTTCATAAAGCGAAGGCTCGACACATAAATTGATGGGAACTGCTAATTGTTTTTCTATCATACAAAACTAAATCATCTCCATTCGACTTGATCGGAGTACTGATCTTTTTTTGCTGGACTTTTGATTTTTGTTTTTATGGTGAACAGGTTAATTTTTAGCTCTGGATCTGCTTCCTTTTTCGTCACAAAAACAAAGATATAGTTTTTATGAAATTGTGTGAACAAACTAAAGCGTGTTTCTGCACTGATTGCTTTTAAACATTACAAGCTATAACAGGTACATAGATTTTTGCCGTGGATATTTATTGGTAACTAAGGATAATTAAGAACCCATGTTTTATTAGCTCTGCGATTAATACATTTACAATTAATTTCAAACATTTAATTTACATTTTCATGAGATCTATAAACTTCAAGAATGTAGCTTTAACCAGGTGGTAATTTTTAATTTCATATTTTAGATTTGAAAAAAATATCTAAAGTGAATTTGGCGCACATATTTGTGCAATTTTGCTCGAAACATCCACATTTGTTATGGTAATTAATCTTTCTGATAATTTTAACAATATGGCAAAATATTGTGTAGATTTTGCGTATTTTGTTGCATTGGGTATTTTGGCATTAGGACGCCCCTAAGTTATGGTAATTGCACTAATCTCTATAATTAATAAGGCGAATAAGAGGACTAGCCATTACACTTTGCCTGTGCCATTATTAAAGTGTATAAATATAGATTTTAGATACCCGGGTCGAGGTTTGGCGGTGAATTTTTGTAAGAAATGCGGTGAAAAAAAAATAATTTTCACTGCGTATTTCTTATATCTTTTTGCGGTGAATGCGGTGAATCGCTGTGAATTATTTATTTCTTACAAAAATTCTTACACAAATTCACCACATTCATCGCTTTTCTTACAAAAATTTACCCAAAAACCTCGACCCGGGTAGTCATATTCTGCCTGTGGAAAAGGAAACAGCTCCAACTTTAGCATCGATAGTCAATAGACCTGATCAATAAGAAAGCTGTTGAAACTGGCTCAAGAAAAAGTAATAAAGTGACAATCTGATGCTGGAGGACTCCTTGCATAGATGTGAAATTTTCTCTTCTTCTCAGATCAGACGCTTTGAATTTCAGGATCCATATTATTTTTATCATTAACTATAGGTCGTCGCGTGTCCGGATAATTCACACTTGTTTCCATAGTTTCAACCACATCCGATGCTTGTGAGTCGGCGGTTTGGTGTCCACTGGACGAATTGTTGTTATCGTTTGAACAGGGTGAACTAGTACCCCGGCGGTGTTCTGTAGGTTGCACTTTGTTAGAGTATTGGAGTCGGAAATTTTGGGTTAAAGCGAGTTCGTCATTGTTGTGTTCTAGATTTGTAGTGTACTGGATTCGAAGTGGAGGCTTCAATTGTTGCTCGTATCGACACATTTTGTCATCGATTGACGTCATCGAATTTTGTTTTGAGGCAATCTCCATTGATGCTTGCTTCTGAAACAGTTCAATAAAACTTCTTTTTTCTCGCTTTCTTTCTCATAAAATATTTGGAAAAGAAATACCGTCAACTTATGTTGTTGGCATAATGATCAAGCGCTTGTAGACATTAAGGGACCCACAAAATCACAGCTTCAAATTGTTCATATGCTAGAAGTAAAAATTGCTCTGATAAACAGCAAATTAAGTGTGCAAAATAATGTGTAATTTTAGAGACATTGATAATTGTTGATCGATGGATGAAAAAATACCTTATTGCAGAAGTCGATGGAATTCGTGTTCAGCAAAAAATGTCCTTTTGGTACCCACCAAGGATAACTCCGAAGGGATATCTTGAAAGATCTGACAAGATTCTGACAGAGTCTTACAAGATAAACATTTGTCTTACTAGAATCCAACGAGATCCTGGATTCTGTAATTTTTTATTGCCCTTGTCTGATCATGTGATTTTTCACTATGTCAAGATCAAAAGTCAGACATTTTAAATTTCCAAAAACTCTCTGATCACCTTAAAAAACAAAAATTTTTTCATGCACGGCCAATTTTTTATTCTGCAAAAGCTCTTATCAGCGAATCCCAAAGATTTGTGAAAAAAATCATCAAATTCACCGAGCAAAATCATCAAATTCTGTCATAATAATAAAAAAACGCAGAAATTCTGAACTGGTAAAACAAATCGGTCCAAAAAAACAACTAATTGACAAAGTGAAACAACTACAATCTCTATTAACATCCATTAACACCATTCTTCAAATTTAAAAATGAATTTGAATTTTTTCAAAAAATTAATACTGTTTTTCTTATGATCAGTAAAAGCATGCAAAAACTGAATATGCATTCGAAATTCAAACCAAGGAGGTTGGGTTTTGTGTATTCCCAAAAAAATGTTTTGACCCCGCTCCTGCATTTTTTTTATTCAATTCTGTACCCAATAAGGAAGAGATAGAAAATTTTCGAAAATTCACTTTTTGTTCACCAAACCACTTAACGATTAAACAAATGCTGCATTAGAAGACTGATTTGACCAGCGATAAACACGAATACGAGACAAGACACAGTTGATTTTCAAATAACAATAAACATTAAAAACACACAAAAGTAGATGTCTTTCTTGAAAAGGAAACACAATAAGGAAACAAAAAAATAAAACCTAAACAATACAAATTAAGCTGTGTTGCACAAAAGTTCATAAAAACTGACTTTATTGAGACTCTGTAACAACTCGACGAAAACAACAGAAAGATAAATTCCAAAAAAAATTTCCATTTTTGAAAACCATTGATTTCTAAGTGCCATTAGGTGTCAACTGAAACCATTAAATAGGTTCATTCGTTTTTCTTGAGTTATAATGGTGGTAGTAATTGCAACCTCGCAATCTACAATTTGTGATTGAAGCTAATGATACTTGTCAATCTCCAAAGAATGTCATAGGACTACAGAAAAGAAGAAAGAATTCAGTCAAATTAAAAAAAAAATAAATCAATTGACCAAAATACGGCGACGCAGCAGCTAAAAACCAAAAGCAATACGCTCATATTCCTAAACATGTGCAAATGCCCATTCTTGGTATTTCAATGCGAAAAGAATATCCCCATTAGAAAGATTTTGTAGCAGGAATTAAAAAAAAACTAATATCTGAATGGGGCAGATATCCATAAAAAGCATTGCTTCAATGAAAAAGCGTAGCATCGAAGTCAGAAATCAGTAATTAGAAACGCCACCTATAAAGACAAATTGTCAGCTTTTTTTGAATGAGATGCAATCTGTATTTACGGATACCAGCTAAATGTAAGATTAGAAGTGACAAAATTCAAAAGTTCATTAATTTTACTTAAAAGAAATTCCGAAAACTGTAAGACAAGTAAGTTTCCAACTAGAATCAAAAATATCATGCAACTGCTTAGAAAACCAATTAGGCTTGTTATCGGTGCGACTAAGTCATAAAGCTACAAAAAAAATAGGGACAGAAATCAAAATTTCCAAATGAATTATATGAAACCAAATTACGGAACAATATAAACCATAAACCAGAACATATATCACTTAGAAAAACGTTTTAAGTTTTCAGTTTCAGCAAAAAGTCATGTCAAAATTGAAACTAAGTTAAATGATGACAAAATTCAAGAACAAAAAAAGTAGGGTCAAAAGCCATTTTGTTTTTTGAATTTTATAAATTTCCTTTAGCTATCAACCGACATGCCTGATCTGCTTGATTTTTCATGTACAACAAAGCATTGTGATCTTTCATTATCCGCCTGGTGTGGATCGGTTAATTAAAAAGGCAACAAATACGTGTAAAAATTTGAAACACCAAATGAATTTGCGAGAGAACGATGTCGCAGCCGTCAAAACTAAAGAAGAATTCAACAATAACTCTAAAATATGCATCATCACATTCCGCTGAATTAAAAAGCCAGTCGGATTTGTCATGAATTTGATAAATTTTCAAGTAAACAAAAAGAACCTCAAAAAAGTTCAAATATGTAAAAATCATATTTTTTTAAAACCCGTTGAACGAAAGTCAAGAAAGAATTAGTATTAAACAAAACTAACGTAGAAACTAATTGTTAATCAAGATTAAAAATAAGATTGAGTTGTTTTTATCCATACAGACTACAGAATGACAGAAGTAAGCTAAAAAGATTCAAAGTTGATAAATTCGCTGTGTTAATTTTTCAAAAATATATGTTTACAAAGTCATTAGAGGCATTAGATATCAAATAAAAAATCGGTTTCGTTTTTTTTTCCGAACGAAAAGGCCCATTTGATTCAACTATTTAGTGATACTAAGTCAAAAGACTGCAAAAAAAACAAATTCAGGCAAAATACAAAAATTCAAATTAAGTTAACAAAGACAATTTGCAAAGCAATAAAAACAATGAGCTCATCCTGAAAACATAATATTTGGTATGCTCATTTGAGCTCAATTTCATTTAAATGGGATTTTCAGTGATTGAATTCACATTTGAATCCATTCTAGCAGGTGATTAACATATAAAGAACAAAAATTACAAAGGATCACCCTCAAAACAATACAAAACATTTTTTTATTGTAAGAGTTTACTAAGTGAACAAAAATAGCCCTGATCTAGCTCTGCGCGTCCAACTAAAACATGTTATCGTCCTTAATATTTGCGGAATAGATAATTTGGCTATTGACTTTTTTTAAAAACATCCAAAACAAATGATACATTTTGGATACATGCCAGTTAAAATAGCGAAAAACGTGCAACGTTTTAATTCAAGAGTTCTCATATAGGAAGCCGAAGTTTGTAGTTTAAAAACCTTTCGTCAGCATTTTCAGGACTCTATTTTGGTCAAATTAAAACAAAGTGGGCATGAGAAAAAGCAAATTTAGAGCCATTAAAGCTGATGAAATCTGAAAAAAAAATAGCAAAAGGGTTACCCAAAAAACAGAGATCTGTCTACAATTCACACAAAAAAACAATTTTCAACAAAAATGTATTCAGTTATGTATTCTGAGCTGAGCGTCTTTTCAATGATACCACTCGCAACTCTCTACGATTAATTGGCCGAAAATGACTGAACAAAAAACCCTTTGAACATATAGTCCCCCCCCCCCCCCAAAGTGGGGTCGAGACAAAACAAAAGACAGTGGTTTTGTTATGCCAAGTAGGTACTGAAACAAACTTTTGAGATAGCATAACATAGTGCGGATTTTCATGATTTATTATCGGGATATGATGAATCAGTACTGACATAAAGAAATACAAAAAATAACACTCCTTCAAAAAAATATTACAAGAGGGGCGTTCGGCTTATGTCATAGAAAATGGATGTCTCTGGCGAATTTTCACCAAAGCAAAACCAATTTTTTTTGCTATTTTAAAAGAAGAGGCAAGCGTTACAAAATAGAATGTTTTTTAGATAGTTGCTATAAGTTGCTGCCACCATAGTTGTTATTGGCGGCTGAACATTGTGGTTCAGACTAAAGCAAACATACTCCAAAAAACTTCTATCAAATGAAAATTTATTGTTGGTTCTTAGCAGAGTCAATCATGTGTTACTCTAACAATTAACAGAGAAATTCTCATAAAAATTTTTTCTCTCATATATCAAAGCCAACTCTGCTGAAACTCAATTCGTATATCGTATACGATCGTATATATCGTATCTGATCGGTTTCAATTCAAACCGTTGTTCAGACTTGCGTGCATTCGAAAGGCGATCCAGAGTCTGTATATAATTTCTAGCGCATTTTCCCCCATATACGCAGCTCCAAGATCAGAGGTTGCTTTGGTCTAGGATCTCAAATTGTGTACCAAATTATTGTCTGAACAATTGAGGCCAAACAATTGAGGCCGGTATAATTGGGCGACGAGCTGACGGAGTCAGGTCGCCTTGGAATTATTTCTGGACTCACCTTATATCTTGCTGATACCGAATTAGGAACCGCTCTCTTGTGCGTCTGAAATGAGCAAACAATTCATGCCAATCAATTAACATCTTCCCATCCTAAAGCCATTCAGATTAATGGGCAAAGAAAGTTCAGTCATTATTGTGCCATACACACGCGATAGAAAAAAACAATCGCCAGAGCCAAAATCAATAAATACTTTGCAAAAGTTTCAAGATTTATCATAGTTTTTCACGAAAGATGTACTAAATTGTTCATTTTCTGTGTTTTTAATGTATAAAATTATTTATAGCGTACAAAATATATGTACCATCAAATTGAAACAGATAGCAAAGTATTAGATCTCCATTGGATCCGTTTTCGAATGCCTCTAAAATGATGAGATAATGCGATATAATAATGATAATCAATCAATCGATAGCCATAACTTTAACAAAAATGCTGCGCCATTTTCAAATTAATATAATTGTATTTGCTGCTCATATAATGTTTGATATTTAGATAGAACCCTTTAAATATTCAAGTCATAGTTAGTTTTCACACAGTGCAAAAACAATAATCCCTAATGCACAATATGCATGCTTCTATTAGAGGGAGGAGGCTATATCAACTTGCAATTGTCTCACCATATTGATCAGTTTCCGCGTGTAGTTCTGTTCTTCAATCTTCAGTTTTCTTGAAGCGTTTCTAGTCTAAAACACAATTTTCAAAAATGATCCTGAGAAAACATCGGATAGAAATGGAACGTTCTAAACTGCAATAACAACAGTATTTTTTCACCTTCTTGAGTTTGAAGAAAAACATTACGGTGCAAATAGTACACTATTAAAAAAATCTACTCTATAATTTCTGTTTTACAAAACATATGTTGAAAAAATATAGCCGTAAGCATGTGTGAACAACATTGACAGTGAAAAAACTAGTTCTTTGATTCATTATTGGACACTGTTTTCCACAATGTTCGGTTTTCAGCAAACGTGAAAACAAAGAAAATTTATTTAGCTCGCGCTCATCGTTGATGTTGTCCACATTGCCGGTACTACCCACGGTTACAAAATCTATTTTTCGCGGTAGTTAACAACGCGTGAATTAGACCAAAATGAACTAAAGTTTAATCAATAACGAAATCGGAAGTTAATAAGCAGTTTGCAACTACACCGATCACAGTTTATAGGAAAAATTAAGTGAAAAATTTGAATTAAGTGTCAAGTAATTACTAATTAAACCCCAGCAGTAAATTTAATGGCTAATTAAAAAAATTGCTACCAATTAAATGCTCAAAATTGAGGACAATGATAACGATATCCGGAAATAAGAGGAAAAAAATTTTTTTGCATTTTTGCCACTGTTGTCGATGAATCGATTCATAACTGTGGCCAACACTGACGTAAATTGAGAATATGCAACGAGTAAATTGAATGATTTGCACAGTCATGATAATTTATGTTAAAAGAACCCAGTGACCTGAAATTCAACCGCCATTATTTCTCCGACCCCTCTTGAGGGGGAAGGAACTAAATACTCAAACGGGTTTTTTTTTGGTTCAGTCAATTTTGGCCGATCGATATATTCATTGTAGAGAGTTGAGACTGGTATCATTAGAAAGCCTGTCCAGCGTAGAATATGGAATTAAAAAGACTTTTTTTTAATTTTCGTTTTTACAGGGAGTTATCGAGGTTTAAATTTTGAGAAAATAGTGTGAATTCCGGCGAGATTTTATTCACTTTTTCCGGAATTTTTGAATAAAACTTCGCCAATTTTGCTAAAATTTGTTAATTTTTTTAAAAGTGTTGTTGATTTATATCTGTAAAAACAAAAAAAAGAATATTGTAGGCTATTTTTTTATTTTTTTGTCAGAAATTCTGGCTAAATATTTCAAAATTATGACTTTTTCTTCAAAAGCAGCACGAAATAAGTTTCTTTAGTCCAGTTTGATTAAATTTACAGGAAGTACAGACCCAAACACCACTAACATAATCTTTTTAAACTCAAAATGTGCTCTGTAATTAAAACTTCGCCGTGTTTTGCTAAATTTATTCGTTGATTATCAAAAATGCAGCATCTATTTTTGATTTTTTAACTAACTAAAAATCAATATCTGTAACATTCGAATAATTAGCTGTTCTTAAAGAACAAACAACATTAGCAGGGCTAGTTTTGGACCATTCTTGGGCTGGTATAATTCACAAATAATTCGTATTGTAAACAGTCGGTATTTTTCATTAAAAAAATTCGATCTCTTCTACAATAATTAAATAACAGAAAATTTCAAAAAGCTCACTAATGATAGTTCCAATTGGGTTCCTAATTAGCTCTACATTATTGTATCTGGTTGATTACTTATGGTCATTTCGACTTTAAAAAGTTTTGACTTTGAAGGCTTATGGTCGTTTTGACTTTTAAAAGTATTTGATTTTCAAATAAATAATGACTTAGTGAACTTTTGCCTCTATTTTTCTCTTTCTTTGGTCAACTTGTAGCTTATTGTCCGCAATGAAAGAATGCTTCTTCTTTCTATTGAAAACAAATTCAATCGTTTTTGCGGTTTTACGCATTAAGTTATGGCCACCGACTTTGATACAACTAGATTTCAATTTTTGTTAATTCTTAGGTATTTGCCCATTTTTCACGTTTTCTAGTTTTGTCACATTATCACGTTTCTGACAGTTCATATATCACACTATTGGCCTTGAAAATAAGACACAGTTGATATTATTAAAATGCTTGAAGATATAGAATATGATTTTAACGTCTTCGACACTGCTTTCTCGAAGAATTTAATTGATTTTTTAAATTGTCTTTAAATGCCGTTTTTAATTTCTCTTTTTAGTCGCATGAAATTTTACTGTACAATGACCTGGTTTCTTTGCCTTTTTATGGAAAAATAGATGAGACGATATTCTGATTTTAGTAGATAGCTGATAGCTTTCATGACTCTGAAAACAATTGTTTTCCAAATTAAAAAAAAAAACACTTTTTAACTTCGCAATTTTGTCTCTTTTATTGACTGGTTGTTATCTAGTCTCGTTAATTACAGGCCAATTTTGACATTATTGTTGTCAAAGGAAGGTTTCAAAAAGGGGATTAGTGTCACACAATCTAATGTTTTTGAAGAATTCATTTACTTTGATGTTTCGACACGAAAAAAATGTAAATTAATTTTTGAATTTTTTTCACGTTTGACGTTCTTTTTGTAGACATAAGGCATATTCTGGATAACTGAAATTCTCATGGGCTTCTTTTGGAATATTCGAACCTAATTAGTTTTTTTATTCTGTAATTAATTGCGTTCATGGCTTTGGAATTTTTTTTTTTTGAAAAAAAATTTAAAGTGTTACTTATTTTTGCATTTTGTTTTCCATCTTTGTCTACTTGTTACCTTGCCTCATTATTGAGAGGTCATATAATACATTATCGGTGGTTGCAGAAAGTGCAATTGAACACATTTTGATGGCCATAGTATGGCTTTACGGTTTCGAAAGCGTTTTCTGCCAAGTTTCATTTGATTTTTTGTTTGTTGTCTATATGTTCTTTTTGTAACCGCGTTAAAAATTGAATACCGGCAGCTCATAATTCCTTCTATGGAAGCATTGGTAATCGTACACCTATGGGATAATTTATTTGATTTCTAATGATTTTCTTTATTTCAATATTAATTGTTTTGAAAAAAATAAGCGAATTATTCAATTTTACTGTTTTTGTTCTTTATTGTCTAATTGTTAATAAGCCTTTTTATTGACTACTCCCTTATCTTTTCTGTTGAATTACAAGTTATTTTGTTTAATATCAGTTTTATCTGACGGTATTTTGACATTGTTATTAACTTTTGTTTTTTAAAACGGACATGAACTTTTTGATGTAATTAATTTTTGTTGTTGCTGTTGCTTGATTTTGCTGTTCGTCCTGACTCGCTTTCTTAATATTTGCATATCTCGTCAATCTAATGCGCCATTTTTACTCCACCACAGTTATTTGCTTTGGAGACTTTCTTTTCGTTCATACACCAATTTTTTTTAATTAATTGAGTTTTTGGGTTTTTCTATTTTTCTATGTTCCTCATTTGGTACACAATCAAGCCAAAATTGTGGATGAGTGGGGTCGGAACCTTATGTGCGATCCAACATTACCGAGTCGCCTTGTCAGTTGTTCTTTCAGATTAATTTCTGGTAGCCAAAACTTCTCAATTAGTCAGCCAATAACAAGAAAACAGACAAAAATTCAAAAAATATGCTCACAAAATGATATATAATATCCAGCATGTATTGTTGATCATAAATAATTGCTACGCCAATGTTTAACACCAATCAATTTCTGATAGCTGACTATGAGTTTCGAAAAAATATCTTTTCATTTTCCAAAAGGGGTTTTCTCACAAAAAGAACAATTTTGAAACTGTAAACCTCGACAAGGAGGCTCGGTAAGGTGCGTTCACACTTAAAGTTCCAGACCGCTCATCCACATTTTGGCATAAATGTCTATCAAATTAGGAACAGAAAGAAAACCCCAAAAACTCAAGTATTTTTCAAAAAAATGTGTATGAAAAATTTCGCCTCCAACGCAAAAACTCAGAGGAGTAAATTATGCCGCATTAGGTTGATGAGATCAGTCATTATTAGGAGAGCAAGTCAAGGCGAACAAAAAAATCAAAACACAAAACTTTATCCAAAACTTTATGTCCATTAAAAAAAACTTACTTATAAGCCCAAAAGGGCGTCGGATAAAACTGAAACTCAACAAATTAACTTGTACTTCACTACAAAAGATATGAGATCAATCAGTAGAGAAACTCGGTAACAATTAGACAAAAAAGAACAAAAAAACAGCAAAGATGAAAAAATTGGCTTATCTTTTTTAAAACAATCAATTTCAAAGTAAGGAAAAACAACTAGAGGGCAATATGTTTATCCAATTTGTTTTTGATCACATATGCCTCTAAAGGAAGGCATTAAGACCTGTCATTTAACAGTTTTTACGCTGTTACAAAAAAAAAACAACAAATAGAAACAACAAAAACAATTAAATAAAACTTGCGAGAAAAGACTGTCGAAGCGGTAAAGCCATAATTGGCCCCTCAAAATAAGTTCAATTGAGCCTTCCTCGAGCTCAAAAATGTGGCATAATGAGAATAGGTAACAAATAGACCAAAAAAAGAAAAGGGCTAAATTAATTAACATTTTTATTTTTTTTCGAAAACAATTATTTTAAGTCATAAAAACCATAGGCTACAAAATGAAATTAAAAAACCGGTTCGTCTTCTTGTTCAAAACAAGCGCTTGAGAGCTGTAATTATTCAAAATATGTTCTACGTCCAAAGTTCACAAATAGAACAATAAATAGACTAAAATCAAAAATTAGTTTACTTTTTGTGCCAAAAACCCGTGTCGAAGCCAGTAAATTCACAACAATTCTTTTAAAAAACATTAGATTTGGTACGTTTGCACCATCCCACAACAACAAAAATGTCTTATGTGACCTGTAGCTAACGAGACTAGGAAACAAAAATACAAAAAAGAACAAAAAAAAACAAACTTAAGAACGTTAAAAAAAAGTTCTTTTATTTTTGAAAAAAATTAAATTCAGAGTCATGAAAGCCATCAGCTATCTTCTGAAATCAGAACAAAAGCTCACTTATTTCCTCGTGATTTACTGATGAGTCTTGTCCTAATCCAGGTAATTTCATACGACTAAAAGACAAAGTAAAATTGACAGTGAAAGACAATTGTAAAAAAAAATCATATAAACTCTTCGAGAAAGACTTTGATATGTTCATTTGTTCTCCGTTTATAGCACCAATATTGTAGTATGTGAACTGTCAATAACGTGATATTGTGACAAAATCGGAAAAAAAAACGTTAAAAAGGGGCCAATACCCAAAAATAATTAAAAAAGAAAATTGTGAAATCAAATAGTAACAAAGCAAGAAAAGCAAAACATAACGCGTAAAACCGCAAAAAAGATTAAAATTATTTTCAGTAGAAAAAAAAGAAGAAGAAACATTCTTTTTTTGCTGACAATATGCTACAAGTTGGCCAAATTAAAAGGAAAATAGTGGCAATGTTCAATAAGCAATTGTTTATTTAAAAAGCAAACATTTTTAGAAGCCAAATTGACCATAATATTTTGAGTACAGAATATGGATACGTTATTTCTGAACTCCTTAGAAAACCATTTGGACATATCAATAGTGATCTTTGATATGATTTGTTCTGTTCTTTAAATAATAACAAAAAAATGGAATATTTTTCTTAAGAAGACCAACTGATTACAATCCCAATTATTTTTTCGACTGTAAAAGTTCAAGATTGTACCAAAACAAACCCCGCTATTGCCGTTTCTCCATTTAGAACACTCAATTGTTTCAATTGCTTTATATCTAGATAATTGGTTAGTTAAAATGTCAAAAAATAAATGCTGCGCTTCTAATAATCATAAAGTTAGCAAAAAACTTCAAAATTTATATTGTAGACTACGCTCAAGGGAAGTTGAAGTGAAATTGGCTCCCTTTTTAGTTTACACAGATTGTTTTTGTTCTCTTCGGGATAAGTACTATCGGCAAATTTAATCAAAGCGGACAGAAAATCTAATGTCGGGCAATTTTTGATGAAAAAAGCTGAATTTTTGAAATATTAAGCCGAAATTTAGCCAGAACATTTTAATCAATATAGTCAAAAACATAATTTTTTTTTCTAAAAATAAAATCAAAAGTAATATTGATAACAATTTCTACAATTTTCAGCAAAATTGACAAATATTTATGCGAAATTCCGGAATATGTGAATAAAAACACCGGAAATTCGTCTAATTTTTACAAAATTTCAAACTACCTGTAATATATAAAAACCAAAAAATTCTATTTAATTCCATATTCTACGCTGGAGGGGCTTTTCAATGATACCACTCACAACTCTGTACGATGAATATATCGATCGGTCAAAATTGTCTGAACAAAAAAAAACGCATTTGAGTATATAGTTCCTCTCCCCCTCAAGAGGGGTCGGAACAATAAAAATATGGGGAATTATTCAAGTCAATTTTTTCCTCGTCAAAGTAAAGTTAAGATGCAATCCAAATTTTTGCCCTATCAACACCACAAAATATATTTCCAAGAAGCCGACAGAAAATAGAGAAACTGGTAAATTGATGGTTCATCGCTTATAAAAAGGAAAATAGTATCCTGTAGCTCATAACAGTTTGGTCCAAAAGAAGGCAATTTTTCACATAAAACTAGGCTAAAACAAAAACCTTT
>NC_134470.1:27317264-27381720 GCF_964194025.1 Convolutriloba macropyga
AAAAAAACCAAAATAGTTTTCTGCGTTATTCTTGAGACACAACCTAGTTATTAGAAATGTCTGAAAACTATACGAAAATATTGAATAAACTTCCTTCCTTTTTACTATTACATGCTGTTACGTTCGAATATTGTCCATATAAAAAAAAGTTTTTGATGCCACCAAAATTTGCTCTCAGATTAGAAATGCATCAATTTTGTTAATTCTACAAATTACCGTGTAATTTAATCGACCAATAAAACTTGCATTAAATTTTGTACAAAATTTACGTTTCGGAATCTAATGAAAGTTTTTTTGTATATAAGAGATCTTCAATTTTTTTCAAAAGACGTTCGCTAAAACTGGCCGAAGTTGGCATGAAAAGACCTTTTGTTAGCCAAAATGTACGTCAGCTAAACGCACGAGTTTATGTTAACGAAAGCTTATATCCTTGTCAATGATTTAGCAAGAATTATCCATGGAAAGACTGTTATACACTTTTGCGGTTTTTTAGTGCCCACTCGACAGACCGAAATGATGTTACATTTTCACAATTTCGTCAATGATTGTTGATTATCTTGCACAGAGCAACGGTCTTTTTTCTTTTTGTTTGACTTCGACGGTTTTTACATAAATAAAATTGACAAAACGGGAGAAGAAAATGACAGAACAGAAAAAAATATGTCTTTTTCTCTCAATGCGGGAGGTAGACTCCCACTATATAAATTGAGTACGGAAAATGCGTTCGCCCCATCTGTGACCCAGGATGGGGGAAATCGCGACCACGCCACAGAGTCTGGCAGTACCGCCTAACCAACCAGAGCCTGCACGGTCAGATCAGGACACTGCCTGCGGTCTGTACAGTCTGATCATAGCGTGTTCTAGGATCTGGATAGTTTTGGGTTACCATCTGGATATTTTGGATAGAAACCTTTCCAGAGTCTGTACGGTCTCATAAAAAACTTTTCCAGAGTCTGGAAAGTCTGCCAAAAAACATATACAAAAAATTACGTCTCTTCTTTGAAAATAATAGATTATACCGATGATTACTGATACTTCAACAGTTAAAAATATCAGTCGGGGTACCCCCAGTGCACGACTGAAGCGGGTCTGGCACACCCAGTGTGCGAGTCAAGTCGGTTTGGAACCCTCAGTACCCGATTTAAGTCTGTCTGATCAGAACCGATTTTAGTCTGGATGGTCTGATCAGAGCTGGCTTGGGTCGCTCACCTCATCCTGGGGAGGGCTTGCTCATAAAGTTTAAATATGAGTTACGGGCCAGTACATTCCTGGATCTTATAGTACCAGTGCGCCAAGAAAGATATGGAATAATTATTTTCATGATGATTTGTCCTAGTTCGACCAGAAAATGAAGTAGGCAAGATGATGTTGTGTGACCTTGACAATGGCTAGTATGCCGAATGAGACGTTCCATAGGAAGTAGATGACAGCTAGGGTGGTGACAGTCCAGAGGTCCAACTGCCAGAAGAAGTCCTCCCTCTCCTGTCCCTGCAAGTCACTCACTCTGAAGATGATGTGGAGCACAGAGAAACACACCACCAACACTGTCAGCATCAGAATCGCAAACAGAACGTAGAAGTCCTGCACTCAAATCAAATACACATAGATGATATATTTCACATTCAGGCTGTGTTTATGCAGGATGAAGATTAGTGCATAAATTGAACCCCTAATCTAGACCTCGACTTTTGGTCTAGGGGATGGGGTCAGTAACTCAGTATCGCAGTTACGTTCTCTTAATTTAATGAAAAACACTAACCAGTTTCGCCATTTCAGCTTATATGAGAAGAAAGACCACGCTAAACAGCAGGTAAGGTTTTGCGTCGTTCAGTTTAAACCTTTTGTCTGGTGTCTCCATTGGGTTACCCATGTTAACACATATGGATCGACCATGGTTTTTAGTACATTGTATTGGTTGAACATAGTCTTCTCACAGGATGAATTAACCTTTTTTTTAAATCTCAAACATGTATATTCGAATAACCTCAAGGTTTAAAGTTACATGTTGTAATATTATAAATCAAACATACTACATCTTTCCCTTAAATAACTAAACATAATAATCATAATAAAAAACTAAGGTTCAGTTTCTAGTTCTCGTGAATTATTTTATAAAAATAAACTTTTAAAGCCTTCAATTTTTTTGTCCATTGGAACTCGTTCGTGTCTTTTTTGCATCTCTTCCAATAATTCTTTTTTAAAATTTTTCTTTGATTTTTCCTTTCTGAGAGCTTTTGGAAGTTTATTCCATTTCCGAACAAAGTTTCTTGTAATTGAATTTTGACTCCATTTTGATTTACATTTTGTTTTGATAGAAAAATCATATGTACGATTATTAACTTTAATTTCAACGTCTCCGATTATTCTGAATTTTTTTTGGTCTTGTATGTTTGTTTGTTGGACAATATCGAAAAGTCTATTTAATGAAGTTTTTGCTATTTGAAGTTCTGCGGGAAGTATTTTATTTTCAAGAAGTAGTTTATGAGCACTATCATATTTTGTTCGAAAAAAGAAAGCTTTTATGCCCTATCTAATTTGTTTGTTTATTCTGTCAATTGAGTAGGACGGCAAACTTTGAAAAAATATTGCACTAAATGCTAAATGCGATAAAACAAGTGATCTAAAGAGATTTATTCGAGCCTTTAAAGGTATTTGATTGCGTACCAAATAAACTGATCTGATAGCTAAAGGCATTTTACCGATCACATTATTAAGTAGTTTTTGGTATGTCAACTCTTTGTCAAGAATAACACCTAAGTATCTGCATTCATCTGTTGGTTTCAATGAAAGACTATTAAATTCAACGCAATTGAAAGTTGGTAACTTTTCATTTTTGAAAACCATTATTTCTGTTTTCCCTTCATTTAGAGTTAACTTGTTTTATTTCATATATTGTTCAGTATCCATCCATATTTTTTTAGCCTTTGCTTCTAAACACTGTTCATTTTTTTCATGACAAAAATTGCTGTGTCATCTGCAAATTGTAATCCATTCGAACTTTTCACTATTTTCTCACCGAAGTCATTTACATAAAGTATGAAAACTAGTGGTCTTAGTACAGTACCTTGTGGAACACCATGATTTATAATTGTCCAGTCGGATTCAACTATTCCGTTTCTAACAAACTGTTTCCTGTTGATTAGAAACGAATTCAATAAGACTCTTGCGTTTTCTCCAAAACCATATTTTTCAATTTTTTGAACAAAAATGTCCAAGGATATTGAGTAAAAAGCTTTCACTAAAACCAAAAAAATTGTTAAGACTATATCTTTTTCCTCAACATAATGATTTATTTTCTCTGTCAGTGCAATTATTGTTTATAGACACGACTTTTGTTTTTGGAAACCAAATTGCTTTTTGTTAATTATTTTATTCATATCTATATGTTCCGACATTTGCTCTAAGAGAAGTCTTTCAAAAATTTTTGCTAAGGTTGGAGTGACCAAAATTGGTTGATAGTTTTCAGGGTTATGCCTGTCTCCTTTCTTATAGATGGGAGTGACATAGGCTTCTTTTAAATTTTCCGGGAATGTGTTTGCGTTTATATACTCATTAGTAGCAAACTGTAAATGAGTTCCAGTGGACAACTTACAATCATTCAATGCCCAAGATGGTATATACCCTGGTCCAACTGATTTTTGTGTTGCTGGTTGGTCAATAATTTTGTATAGTTCTCTTCTGGTTACCGGCCTGAAATTGAATTCATTTCCCTTAAAATTAACAGAAGGCAACTTAGGAGCAATTATTTCGCCCTTGTAAAGTCCAAGACGGGCAAAGCAATTATTCAAACAGTTAGCAACGCTTTTTTCATCTGATATTACGTTATGACCCCCTTTCAGCTTCGCAATGTTTTCTGTCTGTTTATTTGAGTTAATTTTGTTCTTGATAAATTTCCATTGTTCTTTTGAAGTTGGGAGATTCTCGTAAAATTGTTTTGTATAATCGTCAGATGCTTTACGCAATTTTCTAGTAACATTGTTTCTAAGTACTTTGTACCTGTTAAAGAGCTCTTGATTAGGATTTTTTTCCATTCATTGTATACACGATGCTTTTCATTAATGAGACTACGCAGTTCTTTTGATAGTGTATTTTATGTATTGTATGATAGTATAATATTTTTTGTGCTCCTTATTTGTTTTCACTTCAATATTTTTCAAAGGTGCGTGAATATTTAATACATTTTAAAAAATTTCAATAAATTTGTGAAAAATTTCATTTGCTCCAATGATTTTGTACATTAGTGACCAGTCTTGCAAAGCAATCTCACGGTTAAACTTACTTCTTGCGTATTTCTTTTTATCTCGCATTAAATATTCTGTCTTTTGCTGCTTCCATTCTAATTTCAATGATGATTGACATACAATAGTGAAATGATCATTTTCAAGTACTGACTCTATTATATCTGTTTCGAAGATTTGATTTTTAGAAATAAAGCAGTGGTCGATTAAAGAAAATTTTTCTCCATTTGTTTATGTTGCTTTTTCTGTGTTTACATACTGAAGCCCGTTATCTACAAGGAAGTTGTTTAGTAATTGCTTCCCAGTTTCTTTAAGTATATTTATGTTGTAATCTCCAAACAGGATTAGATTGTCAGTGCTAGAGTAAATATTTGAAGTTTCTGATTTCATTTCATCAAGGAAGAATTTTGAAAGGTTTACGTTTGAACAACACGCCGCATTTATGAGCGGTTTTTCTTTCAGAGGCTCAGTTACTTCTATCCATAGTGATTCAAAGAAACTCCGGTTGATGGTGTTCAAGTCATTTCTTATTTTGATTGAAAATTTCTTGGGTATCCATATGCCTACACCTCCCCCTCTTTCCAGTTCAGTCGATGATTATCTCGGCTGGTGAATAAATTGATGACTACTGCTCAAAAAAGAATCTGGAATAGTATTGTTCTCTTTAATCCATGTTTCGGTAACAGCTAGGAAAGACAACTGGCCGAGAGTTGTCAAAAAAATTGTTAACTTTTCGTATTTTTTATTTAGGCTTCTACAATTCATGTACCAGAACTCGAGACAATCGTCTGTTCTGTTCTTTTCTTTGTAGTACTGGTCTATTGTTTTAAATTGTTCTATTTGAGCCGGGCCAGGGTTTATTTCAATATCTCTACTGTTTTGCAGAATAATTGATATGACGGATAATAAATACGTAATATTGATGAAACCAAACCCTAGTGAAAACAAATTATTGAAATAAATCTGACAAAAAATAAGTTTTGGTTTTAGTATGATTTGAGTGACTTTTGACAAAAGCAACCTCCCCCCTTTACAAACAAAGCCTATTATCAAAATCACAAACAAAACTGATGTTTTCTTCAAAAGAAACATTCAACGTTTCTATTAAAGAACTAAGAAATAAGTCACCCAAATGTATCAGAACTCATTCGGACTATTGAAGTTATTCCATCTCTTTTTGAATGCCAAAAAATTTCCATTTTCATGTTAAGGACGCATCTGTTTCAATGATATATCGATTGATGAACAGTTGTAGCCAATTTTTTTCATATGTTACCGCAAAGTTGTAACTATTTTTTGAATTCCATATATGTTTTGGTGCACACCATCTTGTCTGATATCGTTTACCTCGAGACCATAATTGAGGACGTATACATTTGACCAGTGAAATTCGCCTCTATATTGGTCAGCAATGCTGTTGATTACTTGGTTATAGGCATCAATTTCTTTGTTGTTCGAGTCCCGTCCGTATAGTCGATTTTTAACTTGTGGAATTTGGCAAATAGCAACCTTTTGGGGCTTGAATTTAGTTAAACACTTACTGACTAAGTCACGCATTTGCTCAGCTGCCCTTTTTCCATTTTCAAAAATTTCAATAAATTTATGAAAAATTTCATTTGCTCCAATGATTTTGTACATTATTGACCAGTCTTGCAAAACAATATCACGGTTAAACTTACTTCTTGTGTATCTCTTTTTATCTCGCATTAAATATTCTTTCTTTTGCTGCATCCATTCTAATTTCAATGATGATTGATATACAATAGTGAAATGATCATTTTCAAGTATTGACTCTATTATATCTGTTTCGAAGATTTGATTTTTAGAAATATAGCAGTGGTCGAATAAAGAAAAAAATTTCCATTTGTCCATGTTGCTTTTTTTGTATTTACATACTGAAGCCCGTTATCTGCAATGAAGTTGTGTAGTAATTGTTTCCCAGATTCTTTAAGTATATTTATGTTGTAATCTCCAAACAGTATTAGATTGTCAGTGCTAGAGTAAAAATGTGAAAGTTCTGATGTCATTTCATCAAGGAAGAATTTTGAAAGGTTTACGTTTGAACAATACGCCACATTTATGAGCGGTTTTTCTTTCAGAGGCTCAGTTACTTCTATCCATAGTGATTCAAAGAAACTCCGGTTGATGGTGTTCAAGTCATTTCTTATTTTGATTGAAAATTTCTTGGGTATCCATATGCCTACACCTCCCCCTCTTTCCAGTTCAGTCGATGATTATCTCGGCTGGTGAATAAATTGATGACTACTGCTCAAAAAAGAATCTGGAATAGTATTGTTCTCTTTAATCCATGTTTCGGTAACAGCTAGGAAAGACAACTGGCCGAGAGTTGTCAAAAAAATTGTTAACTTTTCGTATTTTTTATTTAGGCTTCTACAATTCATGTACCAGAACTTGAGATAATCGTCTGTTCTGTTCTTTTCTTTGTAGTACTGGTCTAATGTTTTAAATTTTTCTATTTGAGCCGGGCCAGGGTTTATTTCAATATCTCCACTGTTTTGCAGAATAATTGATATGACGGATAATAAATGCGTAATATTGATGAAACCAAACCCTAGTGAAAACAAATTATTGAAATAAATCTGACAAAAAAAAAGTTTTGGTTTTAGTATGATTTGAGTGACTTTTGACAAAAGCAACCTCCCCCCTTTACAAACAAAGCCTATTATCAAAATCACAAACAAAACTAATGTTTTCTTCAAAAGAAACATTCAACGTTTCTATTAAAGAACTAAGAATTAAGTCACCCAAATGTATCAGAACTCATTCGGACTATTGAAGTTATTCCATCCCTTTTTGAATGCCAAAAAATTTCCATTTTCATGTTAAGGACGCATCTGTTTCAATGATATATCGATTGATGAACAGTTGTAGCCAATTTTTTTCATATGTTACCGCAAAGTTGTAACTATTTTTTGAATTCCATATATGTTTTGGTGCACACCATCTTGTCTGATATCGTTTACCTCGAGACCATAATTGAGGACGTATACATTTGACCAGTGAAATTCGCCTCTATATTGGTCAGCAATGCTGTTGATTACTTGGTTATAGGCATCAATTTCTTTGTTGCTCGAGTCCCGTCCGTATAGTCCATTTTTAACCTGTGGAATTTGGCAAATAGCAACCTTTTGGGGCTTGAATTTAGTTAAACACTTACTGACTAAGTCACGCATTTGCTCAGCTGCCCTTTTTCCATCAGTACCTTGGTCAATTGCATTGTGTCCCAAATGAAAAACAAGACATTCAAGTTTTGCTCCAGCCGAATAAGAGTCCATAATGTTATTAACATCACTTATGGATGCCGAAGGTTATGAGTGTTTTGCAGTTTCATTACTTATATCACCCTGTTTTACAAATTTATACGTGCTTTCTGATATGACAAGGTGTTTAGTAAATCATGGTACAAACTTCGGAAAAAACTGTCTGTTGTTGGCATAAACTTGTTTAGTTTCTTTGTCTTTGTTGCCATCAAAAATTTTTGTCAACATTTTCTCATTTTGTCCTATCAAAAAAACAATTTCTGACATTGCTTGGTCATATAGGGATTTGTCGTTGTCTAGAGCTGTTTGGAGTTCTCTACTTGCTTGCTTGTTTTTTTCTAAGTCTTTTTTTAATTCTGTTATTTCATCCTGTTGCAAGTTACTAGTAACGAGTGATGATCTTTTGTTCTCTCTTAGTTTTAGAATTTCTTGAATGAGTTTATCTTTGTTCCATTTCGCTAGAACAGCCGCTTCGATTTCGTCGCTGGATACACTGGGCTTGGTTATAACACACTAGTGACTCATTCTGGAAAAAAAACGGTGAGAAGAAAAAAACAACATTGACCTAAAAAAGACCTGAAAGTGAAACAATTGTTAATTTTGAAAATATTGGATTGGTCTCACCAGCACCAGATGAAAAATACTAAAAGAAGTCCCAGATAATAGTCGATTCCAAATAAGATAATGAATGTCTTCTGAGTAGTGCAAAAAAAACTAATAAGTTGTCTTCAGGAAGAAAAAATTCAAAGGTGTATGTATTTGTGAAATTTCTATGCAGCTGACTTACAGCTGACTTCTGACTTTGGTTTTCAGATTTTTGGTTTTTGTTCATTAATTTCCTAGGGATTCAAACATCCGGGAAACATCACCAAAACGGCTCAGCATTGGGGTATATCAACTTAAAAGACATTTGAACTGTTACAAAAAGACTTGAGAAATTTTGAGTTTTTAAGGAAAAAAGAATTTACAAGTCGATAAAGTGAATTTGTTCAGTTGAATTGATCTATAGGTAGTTAAAATCGTCAGCGTTGAATATATTGAAAAATCACAACCGTTGACTATATTATATGTACTAGCAATCATTGAAGGAGATTGCAAAATTTCTGTATGCAGCGTGCAAATTTTTGGTCGAGCAAAACTGCAGCAAATCATTTGTGTCAAGCGTGAAAATTTTGGTCAAGCTAAATTGAACAGCAAAAAAAATGTTAAACCTTTTTTTAATTTTGAGTCCAGTATGAATTTGTCATGCCGTTATTCTGTTGATTCAAAATATTTCATATGTCGAGGCCTAAATTAACAAATAGATTATTTGAGCTCTTAAAATTTTTGGTATTAACACCACTTTCAACGCCTCTTACCATATAACTCCGTGGTTCTGAAAATTTGTTGTGTAAGATTTGATAAAAAATATTTACTGAGCCCGTACCTAACATCCAGTCAGCATCAGAACTGATTCAGAACGTTTTCAGAGTAACATTTACTTTCAGTACTAGTGTGATAGCCGATAGGTAAGGTGTGTGATTCACACGCCAATGATTGAGAGATCAATCCAGTGCCTCCGTTAAGCTGTCTGTTTGAGGATGAGCTCATACTTAACCATAGCTTAAGGTTGACCATAGCCTGATGAATGTTGGCTGCACTGATGGTACCACGTGAAAGTTACAGACGCAAAAAAGTGGCTATAGTCATCAAAAAAGAGCAATGTTGCTCATAAAGAGTTCAGTCTGAAATGTGGGGAATAATAAGAAAAAGAGCAGCTGAGAACAGGCTACTGTAGGCCTAATGCTGTTCCACTGCGATTACGCAGGAACCAAAATTATAATTAATTATTATTAATTAGTACTCAATCAGAAAGTTTTCAGATTAGTCTTTATCAACTCTGAAACCTCTCTGAATCAGAGGAAGATTCAGAATGCATTTTTGAATTGAATCTGTATCAAAGTGAATCAGAAAAGTTTCTCAACACATCAGACACACTCAAAAACCTTTTTTTATCGGATTTGTAACACCATTTTTATCAAATTTTGGAGCAAAATGCCAACAACTCCAGCCTAAAAGCGAAACACAATTTTGGTAATATATGCTGCTTTTTGAGAAACATTTTGATATTGGTTCTTTGACAAATTTTTGAATTCAGAGAACCGCTCATTGTTATTTTTCTTTTTACATCGGTTTGGCCTGTTGAGCCCGAATCAAAAAACACCAGAGCAAAATGTGTAGCGAACAGACTTTGAGACTTTGAATCAGTTCTGAACCGTTTCTGAAAAACATCCTAATTTAGTATTAAATTACTCTGAAAGTTAGGTACAGGAGAGGCTCGTTCGTGCAAGATGTTATACGATCTTACTGGTTAAGATCAAAATTTGTATGAGTGTTATGATATTTTCAAAATCAAAGAACAATTCAATTGAGAAGAAAAGTTTTCAAGTAAGATCTGACGAGACATATAATCAGAAAAAAAATTCAACTAAAAACTTTACTGCTCAAAAGCTGATAACATATCTTAGGGGAAAAATCTTTTATGACAAGTGTTTCTCTTACTGGATTATTCTGAAATGGTAAGATTTTATAAAACATGGTTCTTTATTTGGCTTAGCGTAAACGCAACCGCATAGTGTAGTCAGATTCTCGAGATCTGACAAAATCTGGACCGCAAAGATGTAAAAAAAAATACAACAAACATTCTGATAACAGTGATTCCATGGGTTTTGAAATTTTTCTGAGCGGTAGTGACTTGCTATGTCATGTGATTTCAAATCGAATAACTCTTTTCTGCGTAGATTCTCGAAACCAAAAACTGGAATATCTGGTCTGTACGAAACAAACGGAATAAACCATTGCAAAACGAATGGTATATGGCAACGAATTTTCATTAACTTGTCAAATTAAGTGAATTGAGATAAAATATTTTTTATCTTTTGAGTCACTCACTCAATAATAATAATCAACAAGAACAGTTTCATTACTTTTTAAGGTCATAAGCGTGCGCCTCAATGTATGTACTTTTCAATTATACTTTTGTATGTTGAAACAAAATGTTTGTGCCTGGGTTTACCCACCCCTTTGCAAATTACAAAATGACCAAGTATATCCAATATCTGCAATTGACTGACTTTAAAAAAGCAAGATAAAAACTAAAGTAGATTCTAAATCAGATTTTCAAACTTGAATGTAAAATTACATACGACGAGTGTGAGATAGGAGATGGTTGGCAAGGTGTTAGAGAGCATGAGTTTGTAAGCGACAGAAGTGAGAACGAGAGTGAGGGTTCCAGACACTCGGAACTGGACATGGTCAGGGGTATTGGTGAAGTTGCACAACGACATCACTGCGAAGAACAACTGAAACAAACCCCAAATCGAAATAGGTTTCCAAGGAATTAAAAAACACATTTCTCAACGTATTTAAACTTAAGTAAAACTCAGACTGTCCGTAGCCAGCGCACAATTGTCTGATTCAAATTTTTATCAAAACTAGCCTGTCAGTGAGTTGCAGAATCAAAAATGGTTCAAATCTTTATCAACCTATATGTGGTTATGTATGTCATGTTAATGTTAATGAACATATGTGGTTATGTGGTGGGTTTTAATGGGGTTAGAAACGGTAGGTTGGGGCATAGGTAGGTGGAGATAGGTGGGCAGGGACAGATAGAGCAGGCAGGTAGGTGGGATATCTGTGGTTTGAATAGGGAGAAAAGACTGTTATGGCAATAAAACTACTCAAAATGACCATTCGACCTTGAATATTACACGCACTTCTTAATTACTAAATATTAGAAACTCAGTCATTCGTAAAGTCCAATGCATACACAGAGAAGTTATCGTTCAACACATTTAGAATAATTGCAACAAATTTCTTTCAAAAGCAATTAATCACAATTGAGTGTTTTCCCAATATCGCGTTGAAGTTAGGGCACAGCGTACAACAATTTCTAGGTATAAAAATTTTCCAAAGCGTGCAACAACTAGTTGCTCATGAAATCGTAGTTTGCCAAAGCAGCCAAGTATTGACAAACACTGCTTTTCACAACTGTAAAATATTTCAGCAGAAAAAGAAATTTTCTGTATAGAGAAAGGATTAAAACTTCTTTAATTTTTGGAGGTTAGTACAAAGTTAATGATTAATAGTCAAGTTTTCTAACTTCATAGCCTTCCACTTTGTTGAAAGAAAGAAAAGAGAGATAGAGAGAGAGAGAAAAAAAAAAGAGAGAGAGAGAGAGAGAGAGAGAGAGAGAGAGCAACAGAAAGAGAGCACGCGTTTTTTGAACTTCTAAAGAATTGGGAAGTTCCAGTTTAATATAAGACTTTATGAATAGTCTAGTATAAGTCTTTGTCAGTGAAAAACTTCTTGACATTTTGCAACTTCTTAGAAAGCAGCTACTTATCCTCTAGAAATATCATGCCCTAAATAGTCAAAAATAGCAATTGGATTTTTTTATTGGCCTAAAGGGCTTATAGAGGAAAACAATTCAAAAGGGGTAAACAACATTTTTTTCATTCCACAATTTTTGTTCATGTTAATTCGCCGTTTGAAAAACAACTTAGATTAAACCCTCAGATTCTGTAATCCGCCATTCTCACTGCGCTTCCCGTTTTACCAAAACTATTCAATATATCAATATGATATATGGGGTAAATTTTACATTGAGTTAAAACATTTTGAAAAAAACCGTAGAAAATGAACAACAAATTTCTGAGAATATATAGAATATGAAGTTTAAGAATATATATATATATATATATATATATATATATATATATATATACATATAAAATATATATATATATATATATATATATATATATAAAATATATAGAATATGAATATATATAGAATACACCTGTTTAAGAAATGATTTTTTGTCCACAAATTTTGTCTGGACAAACTCCTTTGATAATCAGTTTCTCAAGATTTAATAATTCAAAGCAACGAAATATTGAGATCAAATTGTTCTCTTTATTAGTTACTTGTGGGAAAAACTAGCTTAAAATAATTATGTTTCCCAGTTAATCTTAGTTTATTTGGTACTATTTTTTTGGTACTAAAATCTTTGTTCAGCTCTCTCTTAAAATTTTCATTACTTTGGCAAGAACTCAGTTGATTTCTTAAAATTTTCATTACTTTGGCAAGAACTCAGATGCTTCTTAGTTGATTTCCACCTTTTCTTCTTTTTTGAACGAATTGTGAATCTTTGAAGGAAACACAATATAAAGTTCTATTTAAAAGTTTTTGTTTTATAAATATTTATTATCAGCACTCAGAGGCTGATATATTATTTGTATAAGAAAAAAGTTGTAAATGTGTGTGTGGACATCAATTACAGTTAGCAACACTGGCTCAGAGTCGCTTCGAAATTCGAACTATTTAAACAGAAATCAGCCTTAATGGTTGATTAATTGCTGTTAAATTCTTTGCAAAAATTTGTTCGGGTCAAGAAGCCAATCAACAGTTTTGCAACTAACCATATCACGGCTCGTAAAAACAATTAAATCTCTAAAAATTTTCTGCAGAAAATGCTAAAAATTGTGCACATTTTTGACCTTAACCATGAGTGCGGGTGACAAAATCTATACTTTTGCCACTGATTTCGACTGCTTATAGATTTATTAGTTACCATGGACGATACTCACTTGAACTGAAAATATTTGACGAGGTTGTGTCACTACTGTTGTTCAAAAAAAGCCCCAAAAAACTCAAATTACAAAATTTTCTATTTGATCGTTGTCTGTCACTCACTGCTAATGAGAAGGGAGTTGAGACATGTTTGCTTACTGTGCACCTTTTTATTTTTTTTTAAAAATAGTATTTTTTGACGAAAGCAGTGGTTGGTTTTCTCAGGAAAGCACTGACTAACAAACAAAATACTCTCTTATAAGTGTAACCTTTGCATTACATCATCGCGTACTTTGCATTTAATGCTGTTTTTAACCTCTTTGTTACTATTAAATAATGGATGAACGGAATTTTGGTTGCGGTATTTTTTGGTTCTCTATTTTCTCCTTAAAGTGCTACGTAGACATTTGGTTACATAATTTGAAATTTCAAGTAACCGTTTGTACCGCAAAATGAGCAACCGATAGAGTTTGTATGTTTCAATTTTAAGCACCAAAAGTCATGGATATACGAGGTTTCAGAATACCGAAGTCCGATTGTGAGAGGTTGAGTTGCTTCTAAAACTCAATTACGCGGAAGGCCGAGGTAATGTAATTTCAAACAACACTTTTACCACAATTTAGACTCGTTAGATACTGACGCACGATATTGAAGTTATCACAAGCTTAGTGCCCTGCGATCCTTTAATCTTTGTTTAGTCTGAATTCTAACTTCATTAAAGTGAGCACTGAATAGACTACCGTCGCTGCTTTGAAAATAAACTAGATTTGATAATCTGCAAAACAATATTTACATGAAGTCAATTTATCTTTCATATTTATTATCAAGAATTCCGAGAATTCTTGGAATTCAAGTTTCGCAAATTGAGTTTTGCAAATTATTTTGAGACCAAGGTGTCCTAACGGGTTCTACTTCTTTTCTTTCTAATAAATCGGGGTTAAATGATAGGGGGTTAAATGAATAGGGGTGAAAAAGCGGGACACCGTCCTAACGCACATTTTAATAAGCTCAAAAGCTCAATATTAATTTGAGGAATTGTACATTTTTAAAATGTTCAAATAAATTGCTAATGACTCTAATTTTAGTTTCTACTTGTAAACTTATAAAAAAAATTGAGAAATTCTAACAAAAGAATACCTTTTGAAATTGGAAGTAAGTTGAATCTTGGGGGGGGGGGGGAAGTTTCCTATTATTACAATTGAGCGATTTAAACAATAATAAAGACACGGCTTTGAACAAAATATGAGTATTCACCTTTTCTTTCGAAAATTGTGGTATCTAACTGTGTTGAGAATCAATATAGATTACAGACAGGTAATAGAAGCGTGGCATTCCTTGTGGCAAACCTAGAACGTGGCAAATCTAATACAAGCTGACTAACGTTGGATGACATGCACGCAAATGACAGTCGGCGAAATTAAACTTCAGAGAGGGTGTTGTATCAGAAATTTTTTTAAGTGTTAAAGAAAAACCGACCCTAGAAGGAGTTTCAATCCACATGACAGTGTGATTCAAATTCCACTAATCTATGCCGGCTTTGGCTCTCCTTAGATGACAATCGTTTTTGTGTTAGCAACAGATTTTACTTTGGAAAGAGAGCAATTTGGAACACGCAAAAATGAAGGAGTCAAGCGAGAACAAATTAGTTGAGAGCAAAGAATGTTCTAAAACAAAGGTTCAAATTGGTCAGGCAAAACTCTTAGATAGAATACAAGTAAAATAGACAAACGTAATTACAATAATAGCCTCAAAGATCTTTCGAGAGCAAATAAACACATAAATTGAATAAATTGCATATAGTTGAAGTTGAATTTGGACAGATTAAAACTTCTTTTACAATGGTCTGACAATTTACTTACTTTGAGCCAACAAAAGAGTATGAAAAAAAGACTCGAAGGAAGATGGTACCTCGTGAATATAAGCATTGAAATGATCATGATGTATATATTTAAAGCACTCAGATTAAAGCACTCAAATATACTCCGCAATTGTCAATCCGTTAAAATGAATTTCAAACAGAAAACAAAAATGAACCTTTTGAAAATTTTTGGGTCAAAAGAAAAAATATGTTTCTCTTGAAAAGAAACGATTTTTATTAACTGGATAAAATTTTCAGACCAGAGTTATCAACAACAGGCTCCAATCAGACCACTCAGTATCAAACTTGCGACAAGAACCCACGACCAATTCATAACCTAGGGTCAAACATGACGTGACACCTATCAAGCGTGTAATTGATTTTGATATTGTTGGTTTGAGGAAATCATGTTGGGAACATAAAATCTCGGTAAACAATGCGAAAAAAAAACAAAATCGAAAGTGAACATATCTATGGATTGCAATATGTTTGCAATATGTTTGCCCTTAAAATATGTAAGAAACTGTTCAATTGAGAATGACAACAACCTAATGAAGAAACCCACTAAAGTCTGTACATGGACTCGAGCTACCACCTGAAAAGTTTTCTCTTGTTTTTGCACAATGATATCAGAGTTTTATTTCATTTATATACCGACTAGTTATGAGCAACCTTAGATTAATTCATATAATTCTCCAAATCTGAATTCAAAATGTATTTTTGTGATTCCGGATAACAAACTGCCATTAACTCTTTTTACTATTCTGCATTTAATGTGTGCTACATACTTCTTTGTCACGTATATTTTTTTGTAAGCGCACATACTTCTTTGTCAGAGCTCTGATCATTTTAAAGAGAAAATTACATATTTTTTCTCAATTTTATACTGTAATCATACAAAAACCTCTATAGATAAATGAATGAAAAAAATGCATAATTCCCACACAATTGAGCGCTTCCTCGGACAAAAATTCAAGGAAACAATCAAGACACAATTTTACGATTTGGGCATTAATGCTTAATTCACGAAACTTTTGCCAGTTTATACGCAAGGGCAGGCTATTTGTTTGATTATGTCATACCATGACGAGGAAGCAGTTGTATACAAAGTATTTGAACTTTCTCTGTACATTGCACCTCAACACCAACACATCGTCACAATTTCTCTCTTCCTCACTCTCAACATTGTTCTCTCCAGTCTGAAACACATTTTTAATTTTGTTAAACTTTATTGCATATCCATCATCACGTTTCATAATTCCTCATTTTGTCCCACCGAAGCAAAAAAAACCACATAAAACAAACCCAAACTTTGTTATTGTTCTCCCGAGGCTTAAACACATTCATCATCTAGTCTGTAGAAATCCTAATTTAGAAACCAAACCCATAACTTATTAAAAAATTAGTTTATGGTATCTTTCGCTTCGCCGAATTTAGATGTAAGAGCTTTTCGTTTTTTGGCTTTAAATAGAGAACAAACTAAATTTTTGATATGGTCTTTTGAAAAATGGCAAAACCGAAACGCAGTTAAGTAAAGAAGAACGAAAGACAAAAGTTAAGAGCTTGAAGTGGGCTGAATATATATCACTGACTGACTGTTTCGAATGTGATTCCGACGGATTCAGCGCATTCATTTCATTTGACATTTCTTAAACTTGAGAACTTTCCGTCCATCAAATGGAGTTTATTAACTCAGCGTTAATTCCATTTACCTCATTTCACGAGTTATATTGAGCTGAAAAAGACCCTGGTCAAGGTCGCAGACCCAAGCCAAACAATCGACTGCGAAAGCTTTTTATCAAATAAACTGACAAAAATTAGAAATAATAGAAAGTTTTTCGCCTCTAGTTTAAAAAGCAAACGATTTAAACGGTATCAACATTTTTTGCCGCGCTCTGAGCCGTCAATCCGTTTCTGATCTGTATTTTGGAATGATATTTATTAAAAAATCCTCCTAAATTTTCATTGCCATTTTTCAAAAATAACTATCACAAAATCTTGGATACTTTTATGATAATCGATACGCCCAATAGTTTTAAATGAAACAAATGTTGTTGACATCAGTCATCATGTATACTGTTCTCGGAGCCACAAAATCAAATGGGCTAAACCGTTATCGACAGAATCTCAGTATATCTTTTTCTTATTTATCCGTGAATACTAGTTAGAAAATGTAAGCCTTTTTGTGAGAAAGAATTTACTTCCCGGTTTGAGGTTCACCGTCATTCAACGCAAAAATATGCAAGATAAACGGTGAATGCGAAAAACATTGTAAGATTAGCGGTGAATGCGGTGAATTGACATAAATGAGGTGGTGAATGGGGTGAAAAAAATCTGTTACCTGTTAGCGTTTAAATTACATAATTTCACGGCTTAAAAAAGCCAAAATTCTATGAGATAAGCAGTGAAAGCGGTGAAATTACATAAATTCACCGCTTAACTTAGTGGTGAAATTACATAAATTCACCGCTTATAAAATAGTGTCAAAACATTTGAGATAAGCAGTGAATGTGATGAATTTAAATTGTTCGTCTCTGGCGCGTCTCTCGCGTTCTCTCATTCTGTCGAAATGCGGTGAATGTGGTAAATGCGATGAAAAAAAATAATCAACGCATTTGACCGCAATTATTACAAAAATGCGCCGCGAAAGTCGCCACAATTGTTTTCCAACGTCTATTGAAACTGCTTTAAACACACAAAAAATATCATAGACGTAATTACATATGTCAGAGTGGAATAAGATGTTGTAGACATGTAGCAGGTGAGAGGTTCGAATCCCTGTCCGGAAATTTGTAAGAATTCCGGTGAAAGAGGTAAAAAATAATTATTCACCGCATTTCACAGCAATATTATGTACAAAATTTGCGGTGAAAAAACAACTTTTCACCGCTTATCTTAAATATGTTTTCTATTTTTCCTCGACCCGGATTTTTTCCACGTTTTGAGTAACTATATTCGACCGTAGAAAATGTTTACCAAAATGTACTTTTTCTGACAAAATAAGTCACTCATTTCCACAAAACGCGCAATGTATTAATTTGCTTTTTCGGACTTTGGTCACGTTTGTTTAGCGATGAAAAAATATATATATGGGCGTTCCAATTTGTTTTTGTACTTTTGTCATTTTGTTTGTTCTTCGATGTTAATTCATTGAAACAATAAAAAAATTGGACGTTCAACTAGAACCAAAATGTTATCTCTCCTAGGTTTTCAGTTTTCTAAATATAGCATATTGACTTGGTATTTTTACCCTTTCCCTGCATTTATCTTTCGCAAAATATTTTACTATTTAAATAAAAATGCATTTGTAAGTATTTGCGAAGAAACATACGGAGTAATCATTCAAACGGCATGAGGCAACAACTGCAGGCTGTTACGTCACTATAATTTCGTATGATAATTATCGGCGGAATATTATAAAAAGGAATAAAACCCTTGTCTGGTATCGGCATTAATTATTTGTACTTTCAGAAAAAATTTTCAGCAGAAGAAGCACCAGATTGGATCAGACCGGCCCGTTTGTTCTGAGAAACCTCTACATAAGTTCACTTGAAGGTAGTTTTATATGGTAGTGGTAGTAGTGGTAGTAATAGAGGTAGTTGCATTGATAGTGGTATAAAAGTGGTAGTGGTAGTGGTAGTTGTAGTAGTATGTTTGGATGACTTACGAGTACCATTTTGTAGAGTACCCACTCCTGGTGGTCCTGGAATGCCTTGTCATTCAGCACTCCAGGGATGTCCTCTGCTTCCAAGTAGAAGTGTTCCTTGCTCCTATCGTCTAAGTGCAGTCTCACGCACAGGTCCTAACACACCAAAAATTATAGCTTTGCTTTTGACTAAACACCGACAAAAACATTACGAGGTAGTAACTTTAGAATAATTCATGGCTGATTGTCGGAAGCATTATTGGCATGAAAAAAGTGTCCTATTTGCTGTAAATTGTTACACTAATTTCTTATGTGGGATGATTTTGGATTAACATAATCAGCTATAGCTCCAATTTCTAGCCAAAAACGACTAAGTCTTTTTGTTTCATTTTTTGCCTGAAAACCATTTTTTGCCTTCAGTATTGTCCTCTTTTTAACCACTCAACTGACAAAAGACTGATAAAAACTGACAAATTCTTACTGTTTGCATGAATTGAATAATCAATGTCGAAAAAATCATTGTATTCGGTAGAGACATTATAGTTTTCATAAAAGTTTGTTATATATTCCTGGTTCATATAAAGTTCGCTAATTGTTCTTCGAGCTCTCTTAGTGAAAAATTATATTGCAGGAAAAACTGCCTTATATGGAAATTTGACATTAAACAAACAGTCTTGTAATTTTCTAAAATTTAATTAAAAATAGATTCGATTTCCGCGATGTATACATCTCAAATCTTACAAGGTATCTCGTCTGCAAAACAAAAATAAAACATTTTTGCTACTTAATGAAATGAAATGAAACTTCCCGGGTTGACATCAAAATTCAAATAAAGTTATCAAATTACCATATCATATTATGCTGTATACGGAAAGTTAAAAGTTATAGTTAAAAATCTATCAAAAATTATCGTTCTAAAACAATAAAATTTTTAAAGAAAACCTGAAAAGTGCTAAAACAAAATACTAAGTACATAACATATGCTTCAAAACAATTGCGAAATGAATAGGAAAATTTATTTAGTTATGCGGTATTTGTCGAAAAGTTGTAGTCGCATAACTTCATACAAATTGTTTTATTTTTCAATCGAAAAATAAAAGCTGAAAATTACCAGATGTTAATGAACTCTCTTATTCTCCTGTAGTCAAATGAAATGTGAGCGTCGGTTGCCGCGAGTGTTTTCATTGTCATAATGATTCTTGTTAATGAATAAGTTCTTGTTAATGACCAGTTTTGTTGTAATGCATAAGTTAACAAGGAGGCTCGGTAATGTGCGATCGCACATAAGGTTTCGACCCCGCTCATCCACAATTTTGACATAATTCTCCAGCAAATGAAGAACAGATAAAAAACCCAAAAATTCAAGTATTTTTCAAAAAAAATTGTTGTATGAACAAAAAGATAGCCTCCAAAGCAAAAAACTCAATGGAGTAAAAAATGATGCCTTAAATTATTGAGATATATCAATATTAAGAAAGCGATTTAAGACGAACAGCAAAATTTAACAACAACAACAACAACAACAAACATTAATTACATCAAAAACTTTATGTCCGTTTAAAAAACAAAACTTAATAACAAAGTCATAATATAGTCAGATAAAACTGAAAAAAAACAAAATAACTTGTAATTCACCAGAAAAGATATAGGACCAGTCCATAATAAGGCTTGGTAACAGTTAGACAATAAAGGACAAAAACAGTAAATTTGAAAAATTCGCTTTTAATTATTAAAAACAAATAAATTCAAAGTTAAACCATTAGAAATCAACTAAAAAATCGCATTGGTTTACAATTACCAATGCTTCTCAAGAAGGAGATTAACAACTGTAGGTATTACATTATTTATGCTGTTACAAAATGAACAACAAATAGACAACAAACAAAAAATCAATTAAAACTTGCCAGAAAACGCTTTCGAAGCCGTAAAGCCATAATTTGGCACCAACACTATGTTCGATTGCACCTTTTCGAACACTGATAAGGTATTATGTGACCTCTTTTTAATGAAACTAGTTAACAAGTGGACAAAAAGGAAACAAAGTAAAAATTAACTAACCTTTGTTTTTTTTTCGAAAAAAAAATTATTTTCAAAGACATGAAAGCCAAAATGATTACATAATTACACAATGAAATCATTAAATAGGTTCGTTTATTCTTCCGAAGGAAGCCCATGAGACTTGCAAAAATGCAGAATATGTCTTACGTCTATAAAAGGAACGTCAAATATGACAAAAATCAAAAATTAAATTATTTTTTTTTGAAAAACCTGTGTCGAAGCCAGTAAAAGCATAACGAATTCTTTAAAACATAAGATTTTGTGATACCAATCGTTTTGGCACCCTCTTTTGACAACAATAATGTCATATTCGGCCTGCAATTAACGAGACTAAGTAACAAACAGACAGAAAAAGGAACCAAATTGCGAAATCAATGTGTCTTTTTTAATTTGCAAAAATAATTGTTTTCAAAGTCATGAAAGCCATCAGCTATCTACTAAAATCAGAATATCGGCTCATCTATTCTTCCATGAAAGCCAATGAGATGGGGTGCTTGTACAGGATATTTCATACAACTAAAAAGACAAAGTAAAAACGACAGTTAAAAACAGAATTAAAAAGTTCAAATAAATTATTCGAGAAAGTATTGTCGAGGACGTTAAAACTGAAATCTAAATCTTTAAGAATTTTAATATTATCAACGATGTCTTATTTTGGACGCCAATAATGTGATAATGCGACAAAAACACAAGACATGAAAAATGTGCAAAATGCTAAAAATTAAGAAAAATGTAAATTCTAGTAGTATCAAAGCCAGAAAACCATAATTTGAGGCGTGAAACGTCAATAAAGGTTGAGTTTGAATTCAGTAGAAAAAATAAGCATTTTTTCATTACTGACACTAAGCTACAAGTTGACAAAAAAAGCAAAACGGGGAGGCAAAGTTCAATAAGCCATTTTTTATTTAAAAATCAAATATTTTTAAAAGACAAAACGACCATAAGCTTTCAAGTTACAAATTAGATAGATTATTTGGAGCTCATTAGGAAGCCAATTGGACCTATCACTAGTAAGATTTGATTTGAAATGTTCTGTTATTTAATTAACATAAAAAAGGTCGAATTTTTTTTATATAAAAAAAGACCGACTGATTACAATCCAAATTATTTTTGGATTGTAACTGTTCAAGAATGATCCAAAGCTAGCCCTGCTAATGCTGTTTGTCCATTCAGATGACCTAATTTTTCGAATGTCATAGATATAGATATTTTCTTAGTTAAAAAATCAAAAATACAAGCTGCGTTTTTGATAGTCAACGAGTAAATTTAGCAAAAAACGGTAACGGTAAAGTTTTAATTACAGAGCACTCTCAACGGAAATTGAAGTACAAATTGCCCCCTTTGGAATCTTCAAAGATTGTGTTAGTGGTATTTGGGTGTGCATTTCCCGCAATTTTAATCAAATTGGACTGAAGAAACTTATTTCCTGCTGTTTTTGATGAAAAAGTCTGGATTTTAGCCATGAAAATTTTAGCCAGATTTTTTGACGAAGAAATTAAATAGAAATAGCCGACAATATTTTCTGTCCTTAAAAATAAAATCAACAAGACTTTCTTTAAAAAAAATCTCACAAATTTTAGCAAAATTGGCGAAATTTTTCTGTCAAAATTCCGAAAAATGCGAATAAAATCGGAATTCACTCTATTTTTTCAAAAGTTTAAACCTCGATAACTCCCTGTAAAAAACGAAAATCAAAAAATCTTTTTAATTCCATATTCTACGCTGGACAAGCTTTCTAATAATACCAGTTTCAACTCTCTACGATGAATATATCGATCGGCCAAAATTGACTGAACAAAAAAAACCCATTTGAGTATATAGTTCCTCCCCCCATCAAGAGGGGTCGGAACAATTATCCAAAACTAGTAATGTTTGATAATGCCGCAGCTCTTTGACGTTTAATGAGTGCTTTCAAGATCTAGGAAAACATTAAGAACTGGAAATTGTCTACATTTACGTTCATAAATGCGTCATCGGACTTCCGTAAAATTTATTCTAAAAATTATCTCCTATCGATAAGTATTATAAAACACCAAGAAATTTTGGTTTGGCACTTTCGCTTTTGAATTTTGGTGACGAAGTGTGTTTTTCTAAATGTCGAATTTTTGTTAAATTTACATCCCTTTCTTGAGCTCTTACACGGATCTTCTCCCATCTCTCGTGTGCTGTATATTAATTGTGTTCTGGTTCTTTGCTGCTGTTGGTATGTGCTTTAAATGCCGGCCTGCCCAGGTTTTTTTGCTGTTTCATATATTGAAAACATCTTAACGTTTTATTCTACAAAAAATTTTCAAACTATTTTCCATTGCAGTTTAAGAAGCACAAAATAATTAAGACTCATTTAAAGCCTCCCGTTTGTTCCTATGAAGAATTAGTAACCATAGAACATCGTATATCTAGGGAAGAGTGTTAGTCATAAAGCTCCCATTAATGAAAAATATTAGAATCATAGAACACCAATTATGGAAGTGATAGTCATAAAACTTTCATTTATGACAAAGTTGTGTCCTACCAATTTCTTATCACTTTTTGATGGTGTTGAAAAAAAGGGGTTCATAATGTTAAAATTCTATGATCAAAACTTTTTGTGGGCTCCCAACTTGCTATAGATGATTTGATGCGCTCTCGTACCAAAAATGCAGATGCAATTTCTTGGCAGGGCGAACGTAACATTTGGATAGAGGATTTTTGACTTCAGTGTCTTACAAAAGCGCAGAATCCAAATCTCTAGAGTGAAGTCAGTTCTCTTGCAAATAATATTCAAGGATCCATCTCTGGAAAATAAGGATACGTAGAATTTTTTCGGGCAGAGACCTCCAACTCTTGACATTTCGGTGGGCAATAAAAAACCCAGGAGATCAACTCTGGAGTGTTCCATTAGCAGCCTCGTATTTGGTCTGATCAAACTCCGAATCAGGCCTGGAATACTTTACACATTTTTTTTGGCCATTCGTAGGCCTGATGGTCTTTGTGAATATTACAAGGGTAGTAGGGTAGTCATTAGCATGTGGAGACGGCAATGCTCGCCTCTGAACTATTAATTTACGTGTAGCTAAGACATAAATCAAACACATTGTTGTGCTGGCCATATTGTTTTGTTCAAAACCGTTCTTTCGAGCGTCTCCTTCAGCTATCATTGTTAAGAAATACTTAGTCAAAAGTTTTAAACACACGCTAGAAATATGCTGAACAAGTTGATAATGGTAATGAAATGATCTGAAGAAGCGGAGATAATCCTTGATGTGGTAAACAAGTTTGAAAAACGTTTAAAAAAGGTCTAGATGACGTTATAATAGAGATTGATAACAAAAACCAAATAGGGAAATTATGTGCTTCATAAGCAATGAACTCAATATATGTACCTGTACATCGAAAGGGAAATCTTGTAGCTCCATCTGTTCGTGGAATGTGCCCTTGAGGTGCCATCTGAGGTCTATCTTGAGCTGTTCCTCTTTCTCCAAAACAATGAATCTGTACACACTCTTCTCACTCTTAGTGTCCTCTAAGTTCAGCACCAACAACTTCGGGATGAAGTCCTCAAATCGCTTCAGCTCCTCCTCATTCTGAACAATTTCTCAAAGTAACCAAAATGGCTGGCACAGTGTAACGGTTAACATATAAATGTGCTTAAAGTTTTTTGTAAAAAAATAGACGTACGTAGCTTTTGGTACTGCTGTGAATAGACTGTATATTAATTTCTAGAAATTCGTGATATGATAACTGACCATTTGAAAGCCCATTTGTTTCTCATGGTCATGTATGGATATGAAAGTGTTCAATGACTCTCTCGGGGGCAGCAGAGGTACCTCCCAGATGGCCCTGATCTCCACTGTCGCTGAAAAGGTCTGGTGCTTTGTGTCCACGTGACCTAGAAACCAAATGGTTTGATTAGATCTTAAATAGGAGGACCGTTATTTCAGGCCAGCATTTTTCAACACGTTATTTAATAAAGCAAATTGTATCAAAATATAACAGATTAGAGTGACATGGAGAGACAAAAATAGTGGCATCTGAGCTCTCAAAAAGTTCGCACTCATTCGGATTCACTTCTTTTTGACTCGCAGCTTAGAGAGTTTATAAATTTTACACGCAGCGCGACGAGCTATTTTTATTATACAGATCCAAAAATAAAATAAAGGTTGCGTTGACAACAGTTGCATAACTTGCAGGTGAAATAACGCGTTAACGCCCAAGTAACAACACGAAATCTGCTTAGTCATTATACTACAAGTTTATTGCACTCTTCTATCAACACTCATGCCACATAAACAGTGGCGATAAAAGAGTATGATATACTCGCAGTCTAATCACTGCAACAACGTGATAGAGTTATGCAACTAATGTAGTTGCAAAGAGAAATCATAGAAAAGAATTTCCACACGATTTTTAGTACCGTCTCGAAGTTATTCAACAACTCAGCTTCGCCTCGATGATTGAAGATTGAAAACTTTGCGATGGTGATAATAACCGTATGGTATCAATACCAAAATCAAGTTAAGATCAAGTTCAAATCAAAATAATGAATTTTACCAATCGGCTGCAATTGCTACTGATAACTTCTCAAACTTCCAGACAATGCCGAGTTCTTTATTAGCTTCGTGAGAGCCATAACAAACACGTAATAATTTTGTAATTCAACTGTTGTTTCTACAATAGTTGCATAACTAACGACACACGGGAGTTGATTATTTATTATTTTTTCCTACACTTTTTTGCCGTCACTCTTCATCTGAGCTCTCAAAAAGTTCGCACTCAATCGGATTCACTGCTTTTTGGCTTGCAGCTTAGAGAGTTTATAAATTTTACACGCAGCGCGACGAGCTATTTTTATTCTATAGATCCATAAATCAAATAAAAGTTGCGCTGACAACATTTGCATAATTTGCCGGTGAAATAACACTTTAACGCCCAAGTAACACCACGAAATCTGCTTCGTACTTATACTACAAGTTTATTGCACCTTTCTATCAACACTCTTGCTACATAAACAGTGACGATAAAAGAAAATGATATACTCGCCGTCTAATCACTGCAGCAACGTGATAAAGTTATGCAACTGTTGTAGTTGCAAAGAGAAATGATAGAAAACAATTTCCACACGATTGTTATTACCGTCTCGAAGTTATTCAACAAATCATCTTCGCCTCGATGATTGAAGTTTGAAAACTTTGCGATGGTGATTATAACCGTATGGTATCAATACCAAAATCAAGTTCAAATCAAGTTCAAATCAAAATAATGAATTTTACCAAACGGCTGCAATTGCTACTGATAACTTGTCAAACTTCCAGACAATGCCGCGTTCTTTATTAGCTTCGTGAGAGCGATAACAAACACGCAATAATTTTGTAATTCAACTGTTGTTTCTACAATAGTTGCATATTTAACGACACACGGGAGTTGATTATATATTATTTTTTCTTACACTTTGTCCCGTTACTCTTCATGTAGCATTAATTTTGACAATTTAGTGGTGGAAGAATACAATCTACTTCCAAAGCAGATTGTCGCCGCTGTTTAAGACTTCTGTTGTCTTTATCGGGCGGTAACAACTTATTTCATCAAAAAGTTGTCGAACTATTGCTTGTTATCTTTATAAGAGTTGATTAAATATCATTCAAAACTTCTTTTATCGAGGTTTCAATCAAATTAAATTTAGCAAATCAAAATAGTTAGTTAACTTAACTATAAAAGTATTGGATCTGTTTCGCTTTCGGCCCCCAAGTGCGCCATTTACCCCTACTAGTTTTGGAAAACGTGCCATTGCACAATAAATCATTCATTACACGGTAATTTAGTACTGGCGGGGCGAGGAACAAAAACTGAAAAAGAAAACAAACATTCGGAAGTTGTAAGATTAATTTTTAATCTGCAAAATTACATGAAAACAGTTCTTAGTTCAGAGTAAAGAGTGCTTTAAAAACAAATCAATTTTCTTAAGCGTTCAAAACCTATTTAATACAATTAGAAAACAGAAACCCATCTGCGCCATTATGGATTAAACCATGCACAATGATATTTTTACAAATTCCTAATGGTATTTATTAATTTAGAGCAAGATATAATCAATCCAACTTCTAATAAATAGTCTGCATAAACTTATATCAGAGTAAAAAAAAACATTAGTATGTTCACGCAGAAAAACGAAATACAAATTTTTGTTTGAAGCAAACTAAAGTACAAATGGAAAAAGAAAACTGAAATTATAGAATATTTTTTACGATTCTTTGATTAAGTATTAGGGGAAATACACCTAAAAACGGATGTTACCCCGTAATGCAAAATTACCTCGAAATTTTCAAAAACTTTTAAGTTTTGAAAAACAACAAAATGTTATCAACTTTCCCGGAGATCTTGAATGGAATCCACTTTCAACTCTTATATTAACTTTGAAACTCTGCTGTTTTCTAAAGAAAAAACGCTCAGAGATCGTATATTACTATTTAGGGATCAATTTCTTGCGATTATTTCATTTGGAAGAAAATCTAAAGATTTAAAATTGCTGAAAAGTTGATGCAGAAAATGGTTGACTAACCTGTTTTAATATACTTTTTTTGGTTGTTTTCTTACAACTTTAATTACCAAAATGACACAAAATGGCCAATTAATTGAAACAAGAAACAGAAGTCTTTTAAAAGAAGATAAATTGACTGTGTGAGTTAATCCATAATTTTTTAAAATTGTTGACAGTAATTGAAAAGTTGAAGTGGCTGAAATTAATGTTCAAAGTAAACATTATTTCAAAAAGTTTCAAAACAGACACCAATTTTGTCACACAGCTAGAAGAATGCTCAATTACGCATTTAGGTTTAATTACAAATAACGTTTGAAACAGAATGCATCTTCTAAAACCATCAGAACATACAAACGACAAGAAGTTTTTCAAATACCTGCCAGGAAAGCTTCATCGTCAACAACTTTACTTTTCTAACTCTGGACCCAGTGATGATCGCATTTTGCAAAATAACTATTGGGACGAAATCTCAAGTACAAACAGATGACAGGCAGTTTTTCATTTTAACCTAGAGGAAGTATAAGCACTCAACCCCATGTCAACCTCAAAAAGTAATTGGTTATAAACGTCTGCTTTACCGTACATTTTTGTGAACTGGTTATGAGCAAGTCTCATTCGTTTATTGAAGGTTATGATATAAAATGCCCGCACAGATGTGATAGAAGTGATGATGAATGTTGTTATCTTTGATCTCACAATGTAAAGAGCTGGTTAGCAAGATTTGTTATGCAAAGGCTGCCTTTTCAAAACCACTTTTCCGCTCCGATAAGCCTATTATGCATGCCAAGTAGACCACAAATTGAATTGAAGTATGTACCATTCAAAAATTAAACTTCATTTAGAATATTTGAACAGCATATTCGCCAAATCTTTTTTTATTTTCCTTTGAGAAAATTTTTAAGCTGTGGTTTTACATTTCCTAATTGTCATGAAAACTTTTCATTATATTGAAAGAAAACAGAGCCCAGGACGCATACGAAAATATATTTTAGACCATTAGTTAACAGCAATTAACATTTGTTAATCAAGTCCGATTTCTACGCATTCCTTGTTCAAAACTTCAGGTCGAACAGTTGAACATCTTTTTCTCAATGTACTGTTCCCGTAATTTCAAAATTATCATAGTTAACCGGATCTCATAAAAATTCCCTCCTGAAACAAAAAAAAATCATCTTGAGTTCTAATCATGGCACTTATTAAACCTTTTATGATAAAATTCTGAAAAATCTTAGCTTTTGGGAAAAAATTGACACGTTTTGAACTGAACATGGTGCACAATCAAGTTTCCTTGAGCAATCTTGAATCAGTACTGCATTTTCAATCTACTCTTGCGTTTTTATGGTTCAGTACTGAAAGACTATGGCACTCAGGGTCCGGGTAATGATTGACCTCTATTTAGTTTCTATGTGAACGCGAATATTAAGGTTAGCCAGCCTATCATGCACAATGAGAATCGGCACTTAACGTTTTTATTTTACCTATCAAAGAAGAACAACTGCGTGAACTTGAAATATTATCAAATACATAATCCTCAGTTAGGTACTTGAACCTAATCAAGACTGGTAATATTTTGAGGATCTGAATACTTCAAGAATGCGTGTACTGGCCTGTATTCGAAAAAAGACAAGAGGTGCAAAATAATGTTGATCTCAAATTGTCCTTTCCTACCACTCAGCTCCCAAGTCTGTCAGTTTGTAGTCTTTTTCGATTTATATTTTCAATGGCGATAATTTTCTGTTAAATTTTGTGACAAAATGTGATAAAGATCATCAATGAGTCAAAATAACCTCCAGACACAAATTCAAAATAATATCATTAGGCAAAATACATTTATGGTGTTAACAAAAATTATGCGTTCATTGAGATTATGTTTCCCTTCTCTTATTGTTCCCACCCCTCTTGAGGGGGGAAGGAAATATATACTCAAATGGATTTTTTTTGTCCAGACAATTTTGGCCGATCGATATATTCATCGTACAGAGTTGAGATTGGTATCATTAGAAAGCTTGTCCAGCGTAGAATATGGAATTAAAAACATTTTTTTGGAAATTCGTTTTTTACAGGGGGTTATCGAGGTTTAAACTTTTGAGAAAATAGAGTGAATTCCGTTGATTTTATTCACAATTTCAGGAATTTTTTATTATAATTTTGCTAATTTTGCTAAAAGATGTTAATTTTTTACGACAGTTTTGTTGATCTTTGTTTAAGACAGAGAAAATTGTCGATAATTTATACTTAATTTTGTTCTGAAAAAATCTGGCTAAATATTTCAAAATTCAGACTTTTTCATTAAAAACAGCATGAAATAAATTTCTTTAGTCCACTTTGATTAAAATTGTAGGAAGTACCCACCCAAACACCCCTAACACAATCTTTGTAGCCTCAAAAGGGCACTATTTCTACTTCAACTTCCGTTGCGATTGCTCCGTAACAAAAACGTTGCCATCATTTGCTAACTTTACTCGTTGATTGTCAAAAACGCAACATTTACTTCTGATTTTCTAAATACCAAAATATATATCTCGATAACATTCGAAACAACAATTAAGTGTCCTAAATAGAAAAACAGCATTACCAGAGCTAGTTTTTGACCACTCTTGGACTGTTACAATCCAAAAATAATTTTGGATTGTAATCAGTCGGTCTTTTTTATTTAAAAAAACTCGATCTTTTTATATATTTATTAATTAACAGAACACTTCCAATCAAAGCTCACTAGTGAGAGATCCAATTTTGTTGCTATTTAGCTCCAAATTAATGTATCTAAATTATTATTTGAAAACTTATGGTCGTTTTGACTTCTAAAAATATTAGATTTTTAAATAAATAATTGCTTTCTGAAGTTTGTCTCCAATTTTCTCCTAATTTGGTCAACTTGTAGCTTAATGTCAGCAATGAAAGAATGCTTCTTCTTTCTACTGAATTCACATATAATCTTTACTTTGTTTTTGCTCCTTAAGCTTTGGTTTTCTGGCTTTGATACTACTAGATTTCACATTTTTTTTAACTTCAGTATTTGCCCATTTTTCACGTTTTCTAGTTTTGTCACATTATCATCTTATTGGCAGTCCATATATCACATTATTGGCGTTCTTAAAAAATTGATGATATTAAAAACCTTAATGATGAGGAATCTGGTTCAAACGGCTTGGACAATACTTTCTCGAAGAATTTAATTGAGTTTTTTAATTTTGTCTTTTACTGTCGCTTTCACCTTATCTCTTTAGTCGTATGAAATTTTCTGTACAATGAACCGGTTTCATTGCCTTTTCATAGAAGAATAGGTGGATCGACATTCTGGTATTAGTAGATAGCCAACGGCTTTCATGACTTTGAAAACCATTGTTTTTCAAAATAAAACAACAATTTTTAACTTCACAATTTTGTTCCTTTTTTGTCTGTTTGTTACCTAGTTTCGTCAATAACAAGCCAAATATGACAATCTTGTTGTCAAAAGAAGGTGTCAAAGCGACTGGTGTCACAAAATCTAATGTGGTTAAAGAATTCATTATGACTTTACTGGCTTCGACACAAGTTTTTTCACAAAAAAATGTCAATTAATTTTTGATTTTTGTCAAATATACGTCCTTTTTGTAGACGTATGATATATTCTGGTTAATTGCATGTCTCAATTGCAGGCTTCCTTTGGAAGAATAAATGAACCTATTTAATTATTTTGAGGGCAAAGTTTTACGAACATATTTTGAGGGCCAAATTATGGCTTTACGGCTTCAAACGCGTTTTCTGGCAAAATTTAACTGATTTTTTGTTTGTTGTCTATTTGTTGTTCTTTTTGTAACCCCATAAATACTGAATAACGAGCGTTCCTAATTCCCATTATTAGAAATTCTGGTAATCGTAAACCTATGGGATATTTTAGTTGGTTTCTATTGGTTCTCATTACTTTAAAATTAATTGTTTTTAGAAAAAAATAGGCGAATTTTTCAAATTTACTGTTAGAAGTGTAGATGTTTTTTTCAACCTTTTTGATAAAATTTGCCGAAAGAACGTTTTCAGTAATTTTCCTATCCCCAACTCCAAATTAGCCAATTCAAAATTGTCAACAATTGGTGTTTTTTACGAGAAATTTGTTAATCTGACAAATTTATTCCTGAATTGAGTATAAACCAGCTTAAATTGTCCCATATATTAAGCCCTGAACCAAATTTTCTTCATGGGGCAGAAAAAAGTTGCCTTGGCTGGTATTTTTGTGCGACATCAGAATTTTTTCATTCTCTACTAAGTCATCGTCGTGGATATACTCGCGTTGTCCTGGGCTTCTTTTTTCCTTTTGTAGAGCTTTTTAGGCAATCTACTATAATTGGCTGACTTTTTCTGCACATTACTGATTCAAGAATTTCAATTTCACTGATTAAAACTTGACGTTCAGTTATACTCGACAGAAATATCTGTGCCAATTTGACGCTCGGCAACATCTAACATAGTGAAGTGATAAAAAAATTGTACTAAGACATGCTAGACAGCAACCAAAAAGATTGAATTAGTTTTGCATTAAGTATTTTTTATTATCATAAATGACGAACAAAAAATTTCTTTAAGACGGTGTTTCGATTTTCCTTAACTATTATCAAAATTTGTTCAACAAATAGGTGTCTTTAAGAGATACTGTTCGGTCTTAATTTTTTGGAAGAATTTATGTTGTAATATTAATTTAATCAAAATGTTGTAAAAATAAATAAAATGTAAAAAAAAAATTTCAATGGCGTTAAACTCAGATGTGCTAATCATTGTTTAAAAAAGTACTGAAACTTTTTTTCAAATTCGTTGATTATGCATTGATATATTTTATTGAAAACCAAAAATAGATACCTTTTCAGTGGAACATATATCCTTTCCTGAATAATCTGATTTCCAAACGAAAATATTAGAAAAAACCTCGCTTTTTGTTAATGCCAATTTTTCAGCCTTTTTCAAGCTAAATTTCCATTTAGTAGTTTGCTAAGACACTAATAATAATAATTGTGGTTTCTGCGTAATTGCAGTGGAACAGCATTAGGCCTACAGCAGCCTGGTTTCAGCTGCCCTTTTTCTTATTATTCCCCACATTTCAGACTGTTCTTTTTATGAGCAGCATTGCTTTTTTTGGTGACTTTAGCCACTTTTTTTGGCGTCTGAAACTTTCACGTGGTACCATCATTGCAGCCAACATTGATCAGGCTATGGTCAACCTGAAGCTATGGTTAAGTAGGAGCTCATCCTTACACAGAAAGCTTCACGGAGGCAGGGGTTTGAACTCTCAATCATTGGAGTGTGAACCACAAACCTTACTAAGTTTGCTTTAGGAATATTTCTACAAAAAATCTGCTGAAAATAATAAGCGTACAATTCTCATGAATTTATTTTCCGAACATATTTTTTCTCCAACGAAGCAAACCAATTTTCAGGAAGATAAACAATGTAAAAATGGGCCCATGCTACTAATTTTACAATCCTCTCGGAAAGATAATTGTCTCAAAATTTTTATGAACGAAGAATGGTTTTGTTTTTCTTACAATGAATTTGCCAAATTTGCATCTTATGAATTTGCATCTTATGTTTTTCTGATTTGTTCCAGGAGCAAGATTATGAAAAACTCAATTGTCAGAAAAATTGACATAATAGTGAAAACGGGAAAAACTTGATGATCCAATATTGTTCAACTGGGATTTATCTTTGAAATGGGATTTATACTTGATTATCTCTCTTGGATCACGTGCTATAGCAATTGTTGCAAGTTGGACATGATTAACTCGACACATCCTAGTTTATCTGCGAAGCCGTCTTAACTTTTTACTTCAAACGGACAACAATATTCAGTACAAATGTCGTTTTTGTACATTCATTTTTATTCGATTTTCTTTCAACTACTTTCATGACATCGAACCTTTTTTTAAAGAATCCTTAAGAAATGGAGCAAAATTTTGTCAATCAAAAGTTTAATGATCGACAATGTCAACATTAAATCAAGAACTGAGCATAAACACTGAAAATGTACCCAACTGGAGCTCTAATATCATATTAGTGTTATCTTGAATGCATTGTCAGCTAACATCCTTTTCCAGGAAAAAACAGTTGTTATCTTTCTTATATAAATGAGTTAATAATATGTTCCTGAAAATTCATAACAAACCAACAAAAAAGTGCTTTTTGGAGAACCCTTTTGTTTGTACATGTAGCGTCAAAAAATGAATTTAAAATATTCTTTTTTGCAGCAAAATGTTTTATCTAAACTTAATAATTTATTGTTCCGGCTCCTCTTGAGGGGGGAGGAACTATATACTCAAATGGGTTTTTTTGTTCAGACAATTTTCGCCTATCGATATATATTCATCGTAGAGTTGAGACTGGTATCATTAGAAGGCTCGTCCAGCATAAAATTTGGAATTAAAAAGATTTTTTTAATTTTCGTTTTTTACAGGGAGTTATCGAGGTTTAAAGTACTGAGAAAAGTAGATTGAATTTCGTTGTTTTTATTCAGATTTTCCGGAACTTTTGACTAAAATTTTGTCAATTTTGCCAAAAAATTGTTAAATTTTTTTCAAAAAGGGCGGTTGATTTTCTTTTCAAAGCAAAAAACCATTGTCGACTAGTTTTGTTTATTTTTATTTAATTTTTTTGTCAAAAATTCTGGCTAAATATTTCAAAATTCAGCCTTTTTCATCAAAAATAGCACGAAATGAGCTTCTCTAGTCCACTTTGATCAAACTTGCCGGAAGTAAACAACCAAACGCCACTAATAAAGTCATTGTAAACTCATTCCGAGCTCAAGTTCCGTTGAGAGTGCTCTGTAATTAAAACTTTGCTGTTTTTTGCGAACTTCACTCGTTGATTATCAAAAAAGCAGCAATTAATTTTTGATTTTTCAACTAATAAAATACATATATCTATGACATTCGAAAAAATATGTGTTGCTACTGGACGATCAACATCAGCAGGGCTAGTTTTGGACCAATACTGGACTGTTACAATCCAAAAAGAATTAGGATTGTAATCAGACGGTCTTTTTTAAAAAAAAAAGTTGATCTTTTTTATATTAATTAAAGAACAGAACAATTCAAATCAATGCTCAGTAGTTATAGATCTAATTGGCTTTCTAGGTAGATCGAAATCAATGCATCTGGTTTTTTACTTGAAAGCTTTAGGTCGTTTTGACTTTTAAAAGTATTTCATTTTTCAATAAATAATGGCTTACTCAACTTTATCTCTATATTTTTTTAATTTGGTCAAAGTGTAGCTTAGTGTCAGTAAAGAAAGAAAACCTCTTCCTTCTTTTGATTTAAATTTTAATCTCTATTACTGTTTTACGCCTTAGTTTATGGTTTTCTGGTTTTGATACTACTAGATATCACATTTTTTATTTTTAGATTTTTGCCTATTTTTCACGTTTTCTTGTTTTGTCAATTTATCACATTGTTGACGGTTCACATATCACATTAATGGGGTAAAAAACTAAAATTAAATATATTAAAATCATGAAAGATATAGATTATTTTTTAACGGCTTCGACATTACTCTCTTGAAGAGTTTAATTCAATTTTTTAAACTTTGAACTCAAGTGTCGTTTTTAATTTGTCAATTTAGCCGTATGAACTTTCCTGAATAATGATCGGTTGTAATGGTTTTTAGATGAGCCGATGTTCTTATTTTAGTAGCTAGCTGATGAATCTCATGACTTTGAAAAAATTTGTTTCCAAAAATAAAAAAAAATACTATTAAACTTCGAAATTTTGCTCTTTTTATTGTGTATATGTTACTTAGTCTGGTTAATTAGAGGTCAAATTTGTTACTATTGGTGCCAAGGGAACGTGTCAAAGGGGATTATTTTCTTAAATTCTAATCTTTTAAAAGAATTCCTTATGAATTTCCTGGCTTCGACATTTGGACATTGGTTTATCACAAAGTAACTAAATCAAATTTTGATTTTTGTCAAATTTGACCTTCTTTTTTTTTACTTAAGATAAATTCTGGATGTTTACAGGTCTTAAGAAATTCCTTTGGCTAAAAAAACAAGCCTATTTATTTTCTTCTCTTTGTAATCAATGGCTTTCATGACTTTGGAGATAATTTTTTTTCGAAAAGAAAAACAAAAGTATTGCTAAATTTTGACCTTTTTTTCTTTTTTGTCTATTTTCTACCTAGAGGCATTAATGAGAGGTCACATACTACATTATCGTAGGGCAGAAAATTAATGCTTGTTGTTGTTGTTTGATTTTGCTGTTCGTCTTGACTCGCTTTCCTAATATTGGCATATCTCATGAATCTATAGAACCTATTTAAATTATGAGCCCAGTGGAATTTTCACTTGATTTCCAATGGTTTTCATTATTTTGAAATTAATTTTTTTTTAAAAAAAGCTTAACTTTATTCTTTTTTTTCTCTATTGTATAATTGTTACCAAGCCTTATTATGGACTGGTCCCATATCTTTTATGGTGAAATAAAAGTTATTTTAGTTTGTTTCACTTTTATCTGACGCTATTTTGACTTTGTTTTTAAGTTCTGTTTTTTAAAACGAACATGAATTTTTTGATGTAATTAATGCTTGTTGTTGTTTTTTGATTTTGCTGTTCGTCTTGACTCGCTTTCCTAGTATTGGCATATCTCATGAATCTATAGAACCTATTTAAATTATGAACCCAGTGGAATTTTCACTTGATTTCCAATGGTTTTCATTATTTTGAAATTAATTTTTTTTTTAAAAAAAAGCTTAACTTTACTCTTTTTTTCTCTATTGTAAAATTGTTACCAAGCCTTATTATGGACTGGTCCCATATCTTTTATGGTGAATTAAAAGTTATATTAGTTTGTTTCATTTTTATCTGACGCTATTTTGACTTTGTTTTTAAGTTCTGTTTTTTAAAACCAACATGAATTTTTCGATGTAATTTATGCTTGTTGTTGTTGTTTGATTTTGCTGTTCGTCTTGACTCACTTTCCTAATATTGGAATATCACATGAATCTAATGCATCATTTTTACTCCACTGAGTTATTTGCTTTGGAGGGTATCTTTTCTTTCATACGCCATTTTTTTGAAAAATACTTGAATCTTTGGGTTTTTCTATCTGTTCCTCATTTGGTAGACAATTATGCCAAAATCGTGGATGAGTGGGGTTGGAACCTTATGTGCAAATGCACATTACCGAGCCTCCTTGTTTATATTATCTAGAAAATTTTGCTAACCACATTAATGTATAATAGATGGATCTTGGAATAAACTGAAAAGGGTTTCTGGCAAATGCACTGAAAAGCAAAAGAGAAGGTTCACAATTCTATACACTCATTTTGAGCTCATTTTTAATCTCAGAAAAGACCAGACATCTTTATTCAAAGTCACACAAAAAGTCAGACGACGTATTTTTGTTTTATTTTGAAATTGGAAAAAAGCATATTTTTCTGCAGCTGAAATCGACATCTATTTATATCTGAGTCTTTAAAAGACTGAACCAAAGACTTTCTCAATCAAAGGCTTGGTGATAATTTCCATCGAAAAAAAATCTGAAATGTAGTTTTTGCGTTGGGTTTGTCAATGATTTCCCAATTTCATTTGTCTTTTTGTTTTTTATTATTTGTGTTTGGTAAACCAAATCCTTGGAAAATTACTTTACAAAAAAATTATTTGACAAATAGCAAGGGGCTAAATCACTCATAAAAAACAGGGAAAAAACTATTCCAGGTAAACAATACGTTTGAAGTTTTTTTATGTCAAAAAATTACAAATGTTCATTTTGCTGCAACATTTTGTCATTACTTAATAGTGGTAATTTTATTGTTTAGTAGAATGTTATGTCATAATTGTCAACACAACCTTTGACTTAATATTTTGGCAACTCTTTAACACTGAGATAAAAGTGAGAGGGAAAAAACTTTAGTTATCTTATGAGCATAGGTCATTAATTGAAGTGCTAACTAATTCTGAAAATGCCCAATATTATAAACAATTCATTCTATTTCCCATCAATTAATTTTAATGCTGTGATCTCGCAAAACGAAATCAAATAGTCAGTGAGTTCCAAAAAAAACTTTTGTTTGCCTTTCAAGTTTGAAACACGAAAATATCGAAATATTAGTTTTGAAACACTGAATTTAGCCAAAATTAGCAGTTTTGTCGACTTTTTCAGAAATTTTAATCGCCTATGGACAAACGCGGCTGGTAAAAGAATACAAACAAGCTTAATATAACTAACAGTTAATAATCTTGCAGCAAGGTTGCAAACAAAAAATGAAAAATGCAATACATCCAATAAATCCAGTAAACAAAACTATAAATTACAGGAAAAGTGTTTCAGTCTGAACTCAAAAAAAAAACCAGAAAAGCGTCTTAAAATGTTGCTATACTCACTTATTTTGCAGAACTCGATGAAGATAGATGTCTGAAAAATCTCGCGACTGACCAGGGCCGGCTGATTTTCAGGCATTTTTTAAATATTCTGCAATGGGAAAATTGCAGATATTTTGCTGTGGAGAAAAAATCAATATTTTCCGGAAATTAACACTAGTGTAGTTACAGCAGCAATCTTTTCTCAAAATTACAATGTTATTTGCTGGGGCAAATTGAAACGCAGACACACTAAACTCATTTGATCTATTCACATTTTAGCCACATAAAGCAAAAATTGTGCATTTTGTACGCGCTAAAGTGAAATAATACGACAAATACTGCTATTTAATATTACTTCACGGAAGATGAAGTGTATGAAAGAATGAATAGTATCGTGTGATCAAAAGGTGTGTTACTTTCAAAGTGAGATATTCAATTTATATATAGCACTTCCTATATGAAAAATAAGATTACAACGGGGGGATTTGGTGTAACGATAGGTCAATAGGTCGCGACTTTGCGAAAGGCACCGACAGTGGAATTCAAATCTTGAGAAAAACTGCAATTTTAAATCAGTAAAGCGCACTGACCAGCTTCATTTTGTTAGCAACTTAATTAATTTTTTTTTCGTTGTAGGCATACCTCTGAAATAAGTATTCCTTGTATATCTTGGAATATTTTTGTAAAAGTGGACCTCTAGGGTTTCAAACCATCAAATGAAAACATCTGGGAAAATATGAAAATAATTATTGAAGAAGCGCACCCTGATTCATTCATTAAATATAGTTAAGCAACCGCATTATGAAATGGCTCACCATCAGAGGTCAGAAAAATGTAATATTTTTTCCTTACAAACTAAAACTGTAAAACATTTGGAGACACATAAAACTTTCCATTCATTGTCTGACTATCTTCAAGTTCGAATTATGATACCTATTCGGAAGACATGAAGAACAGAAAAGTCATGAATGGGCATCCAATTTAATCCAAGAAAATTCAGGTTATAGTCGGTCAAAAAAAAATTCCCATAGACAACAACGAAAAGTGAACTTTTTTTCCGATTTTCGGTTAAATTTTGTAGGATTCTTGAAAAGCAGTGTGATCAACATGCTATATACATTCAAACTCAATTAAAAAGAAAACGGAAGAGTCGGATATCAACAAAACAATAAGACTGATAAAAATGAAGATACGAGGCCTCATTTGGAAAAAAAATTTAATTTTATTAAGAACAACCCGGAGGTTGGTGGCAGAGTAAATCAGCGCTTAATCAGTATAGAGACATTTTGTTTTTTTAGAATGACCAGTACTCTGTTCTTGTCCCATTTTAGACGGGCCAGTCTTGATTTTTGAGTAAAATTTACCGCATGAAAAATTGTATGTTCAGCTTAACTTCCGCCAACAAGGTTTGATTTTAATGCGATTCGAACTTCCGCGTGGGCACATTTAACATTTAGTTTGCGTAGCAAGGCGTAACCACTCAGCTAAATGGGCTTTGTGATAATTGCCTACAAATTAGCTCATATATAGGTAGTGTGTATACTACTATAGTAATTACCAGTTATAAACTACAAATGTACTACATTATTATGCTCAGACTTAATTTTGGGGTGTAAGTATTCTGCAGACTGTACAGGATATGTTTAGCCTGGGCTAACTCCATGACCTCAATGTAATCATAATGAAGAAAACTGCACATAAAGAAACCTAATTTAATCTGGAGATGCAATGTTTCAGAACTGTATTAAGTGTTTAAACTTGAAATGTGTGCTTCAGCGCTGAAATGCTCTGAGACTCAATTCCGGGAAGACAACTTGATCTTATTTCAATAGAAATTTGAATGATATAGGTAAAATGACTAATATTATTTGTCATACTATTTTGGCTAATACAGTATATTAAAAAGGAAGAACTAAACAATTAAAGCAGATGATAATAAAAAACAATAAAAACAAGTTTCTAATATCAAAATAAATAAAAGCAGCAAAAACTTACGAAGCAAGAGAAACATGCTGAGTTCTTTGGCAAAGTTTTTACGCAATTGTAATAAAAAAATCATGCGCTCAAAAAGCTATGTAAATGTTAGTTCCGACTTAAATGATCAAATTTCTGTAACCTTCATTTCCATAAACAGAGGAAACTAATATATGATTAGAAGTAAAATTTTGCGGTACCTCATTTTAAACTTAAAAATGGCTTGTTAATGCCTTCCTTCGAAACTGACAATGATGCTGTGCGCTTTGATTGTTATGGATTGTTAAAAACAAAACTGTCAGTCGTCAATAAATCTACAACGGTATACCGACAACGGTCTACGTAATGTTGTGGGGTTTGAAAAAGTCACAAACAACTTTAGGAAAACTGATTTTGTTTTTGATTTTTGCTTCATGTGATTGGATCTAATCATTAGTCAAAAATCCGTTCACATTTCCAACGTTATATACTTTGTAACAAAAAAAATGGTAGAGGAATACTTTTTTAAATTAGTATCTTGAGCACTAACTGAATAAAAATCTAAAAAATCACGTCATGAAAACTTTGTGTCCTGATTGCGGTCTGAATCAAAACAGATTCTAAAAATTTTTTGAAATAATCAGAGTTTACATTTTACTATGCTTCTGTCTCCACAAAAGATATCGATCCGCCAAAACTGACCAAATAAAAAACAGGCTTTCGTAATATTCTTTATTCAAATTTCACTGATCAATAATAACGTCAGTTTCTTGTTTCTAGCATCTAAGAAATATGTATTAAGATATCCGCCATAACGAGATGGCTCTATCTCTATGTGGCCAAATTCACATTTTGTCGAAAATGAGGGCATGGCGGGGGTAATAATATCATCAAACAGTAAATTAAGCATTTTTTGTTCTCAGTTTTTCTGCTGAAATTTGTCCGATGTGTTCACAGAATATTTGTTAATTGCCCAACGTTCTATAAAAGAACTTTATAGGGTTTACAGAGTTTTTTTTCAACAATTTCATCGTGAAAAATTTTACAATTGTAAACCTCAGTATTTCTTTGCGAAATCGAAAAACTAAGATGTCTTGTTAAGTGAGTTTTTCAGGGGTTATCAGATTTAATCAATTTTTGTCTCTCCGCAAAAGAATTTAATAGATGAATATTGGAGCAACAAAAAAGTCTGATTACTATAAAGCTCCTTGCCCCCAAACTAATTAGTAGCAATGAAATAAATTTAACTGATTAGAACCCGACATTTCTAGGCATAAGAATTTTCAATGTATGTGCGATATGGATCAAATCGTTAGTAATTCTAGCACTATGTTTTTTTTCAAAATTCACCCAATCATTTTTGCTTAGCTTTATAATAGTTGTGTAAAATTGATAAAATAACCATGTGTATGAAATTGCCTGTTAGTGATTAAGTAAAAGATCCTCAACAAAACCGCTATAGAAGTGCATTAAAAGCGTCTACCGGTACCAAATTTGGAGTATATTTACTTATTTTTGTAACCAGAGTTCATTTTTCCTATCTTAATACATTGTACGTCTGAAACGTACTTATAAACTTTGCGGATGAAAGGATAGTGCCCTATATGGACATTTTTGTCACTAGAAGTTGAAAAGTTGAATCTACTTTCCACCGCAAAATGCATTTTTTCCGGAAGTGCATTCCGCAAAATGGCCCAATTAGTTTTCAATTAATTGCAGCTTAATCTCTCATTTTAGTAATCAAGGTTGATAAGAGTGTCTTAGTCTTATCTGCCGGTACCCTTCGCTTCACTTCGGTATCATTTCACTTCAAAAAATTCAAATTTTGTGAAATGCAGAACGTAACTACTAATCACATATTTTTGCTCGTAATGGTCATTAGGCAAGCAGCTTTTTTATGTTTAGGGTTACAAATTCTGAGCGAGAATTTTATCTGTGTGTTTACTTTTTAGCTGAAAGCAAAACGTGGAACATTGCTACAAAGGTCAAAATGTTATATTTTTGAAGGGCATGCGATATGTTGGTCCGCAAACCCCATTTTCGCGTTCTGTGAAATCGGGAAAACTAGCCGCTTAAACTCAGATTACAAAGTTATACCTTGCAGGGGAAACAGAATGCCTTCCGGTTATTAAATTTCAATCTTTTGATCTTCCCAAGTACAGCCTTAGAGCAATGAAACATAAATAACAAAACACTGGAATGAAACTAATTTAATACCATTTAACCTGGTGTAAAAACTCACAGAATGAGATTATATTGCCTCAAAGCGTCAATGTTCTCTAAATATTTGAGTTGATAACATTCATGACCGTACTAAGGCGCTTTTACTGTCTGTCGAGACAAATGAAAGGATGTTAGAACGTCCGCTATATCAAAAACTAAAGAAAAAACAAGGCGACTCGGTAATGTGCAATTGCACATAAGGTTCAGACCCCGCTCATCCACGATTTTGGCATGATTGTCTACCAAATGAGGAACATAGGAAAACCCAAAAATTCAATTTTTTTTAAAATTGGTGTATGAACGAAAAGATGGCCTCCAAAGTAAATAGCTCAGTGGTTGAGTGAATAATGGTGCAATAGATTGATGAGATGTGCAAATTTTAAGAAAGCGAGTAAAGACGAACAGCAAAATCAAAAAACCACAACAACAAAAATTCTTTACATCAAAAACTTCATGTCCGTTTTAAAAAACAAAAATTTAATAAGAAAGTCAAAATAGCTTCAGATAAAACTAATATTCAACAAAATAACTTTTGATTCGCCAGAAAAGATATGGGACTACTAAAAAAAGGCCTGGTAACAATTAGACAATAAAGAACAAAAACAGTAAAGTTGTAAATTTCGATTATTTTTTTTAAAAAAATAATTTCAAAGTAATGACAACCATCAGAAATCAACTAAAATATCCTAAAGGTGTACGATTACCAATTCCTCTATAGAATGAATTAAGAACGGCTGGTATTCTGTTTTTTATGCAGTTTCATAAAGAACAAGAAATAGACCACAAACAAAAATTCAATTGAAGCTTGGCAGAAAACCCTTTCGAAACCGTAAAATCATACTATGGCACACAAAATATGTTTGATTGCACTTTCTCCGAGCACCGATAATGTATTAAATAACCTCTCATTAATGAAGCTAGATAACAAGTAGATAAAAAAGAAAAAATGCAAAATTAGGTAACACTTTAATGTTTTTTCGAAAAAATTATTTCCTAAGACATGAATGCCATTAATTACAGAATGATATAATTAAAAAGGTTCGTTTATTCTTCCCAAACAAGCCCTTGTGAATTGAAATTATCCAGAATATGTCTTACGTCTACAAAAATAACGTCAAACATGACAAAAATCAAAAATTAATTTACTTTTTTTCCGTGTCGAAGCCATTAAAGTCAACGAATTCTTTAAAAACTTTAGATTATGTGACACCAATCCCTCCTGAAACTTTCTGCTGACAATAATATTGTCATATTTGGTTTGTAATTAACGAGACTAGATAACAAACAGACAAGAAATGGAGCGAAGTTGCGAAGATAAAGTCTCTTTTTAATTTATAAAACAATTGTTTTCAGAGTCATGAAATCCATCAGCTATCTACTAATATCAGAATATCGAATCATCTATTCTTCCATGAAAAGCTAAAGAAACTAAAGAAACCGGGTCATTGTACTGGAAGTTTTTTATTCCACTAAAAAGGCAAATTAAAAAGGACAGTTAAAGACAAAATTTAAAAAATTCAAATCAATTCTTCGAGAAAGTAGTGTCGAAGCCGTTAAATTCAAAATCTATATCTTCAAGGATTTTAATTTTATCAGTTGTGCCTTATTTAAAAGACAATAAGGTGATATATAAACTGTCAATAACGTGATAATGTGACAAAACTAGAAAACGTGCAAAAATGTGCAATACCTAAAAATCTTTAAAAAATGTGAAATCTAGTAATATCAAAGCTCGAAAAATAAAACTTAAGGCGTAAAACCGCAATAACAATTGAATTTTTTTTCAATAGAAAGAAGAAGCATTCTTTCATTGGTGACAATATGCTACAAGTTGACCAAATTAAGAAAAATAGAGCAAAGTTCAATAAGTCATTATTTATTTAAAATCAATTACTTTTAAAAGTCAAAACAACCATAAGCTTTCAAGTAATCAAATAGATACAGCAATGTGGAGCTATTTAGAAATCCAATGCAACCTATCATTCGTGAGCTTTGGTTTGATATGTTCTGTTTTGTAATTAATGTAGAAATGATCGATTTTTTTTATATAAAAAGACCGACTGATTACAATCCGAATTATTTTTGGATGATACCAGTCGAAGATTGGTCCAAAACAACCCCTGCTACTGTTCTTCGTCTATTAGAAACACTCAATTATTCGAATGTTCTAGATATTGATGTTTTGTTAGTAAAAAAACTCAAAAATAGATGCTGTGTTTTTGATGATCAAAGAATAAATTTAGCAGAAAACGGCAAAATTTGAATTAAAGAGCATTCTCAACGGAATTTGAATTAGAAAAAGCCCAAATTCGAGTCAAAAAAGATTTTGTTAGTGGTGTTTGGGTCTGTACTTCCTGTAAATTTAATCAAACTGGACTAAAGAAACTTATTTCGCGCTGTTTTTGATGAAAAAGTCTTAATTTTGAAATATTTAGCCAGAACTTTCGACAAATAAATTAATAAAAATAGCCTACAATAAAGTCTTTTTGTCTTTACAAATAAAAATCAAGAACATTTTCTCAAAGAAAATTAACAAATTTTAGCAAAATTGGCAAGTTTTAGTCAAAAATTCCGGAAAATGTGAATAAAATCTCACCGGAATTCACTCTATTTTCTCTAAATTTAAACCTCGATAACTCCTTGAAAAAAAAAAGGAAAATTAAAAAAATCTTTTTAATTCCATATTCTACGCTGGACAATCTTTCTAATGATACCAGTCTCAACTCTCTACGATGAATATATCGATCGGCCAAAATTGACTGAACAAAAAAAACCCATTTGAGTATATAGTTCCTTCCCCCTCAAGAGGGGTCGGAACAATTAGAGCGAGGAAATATGACGTTCTTTGATTTTACATAGCATTAATTAGTATTTGCAAATTTATGTTACTTTTGATTGGTAACATTTAACACGATGGGTATAGACGGCAATTTATCTTTTCAAAAAACGTAACTGGTTATTGAATTACTTAATACTGACGCGGTCTGTACCAGTGAGAGCTGAGTATGAAGAAATAATAATCTATACATAAACAAAGAAGCCCGGTAACGTGCGACGGCAGACCTCCTCTCATCCTCGAAATTTTTCTAGAAGAGATCAGAAGTTAAACTTTTGAAGTAGAGCAAAACATCATCTCAAACTTAGCAACGTATAAAATATTCGATGTCAAAATTTTTGGCAAAGAAAAAAACTAAGACCTAAACATTCACAATTATTTGATGAAAGAATCAGAATTTTAGTTATATATAGATTGCCGTATCAAAGCAATAACATATCAAGGATACAACATTTCAAATAATTTCCTAGCCTAATCTGCCAACCAATTTTTTCTGCCTTCAGCGTTTTACGCACTTAACAAAAAGTATTCTAAAAATGGTTTTCACACAACAAATTTCCATTTTTCGTAAGTATATTTATAAAGATTGTAAAGATATTGAAATCTGTCTGCTAGAAAAAAAACAAACATAGATCTTAATTGTTGGCGCCACTAGTGAACAGAAGCATGAGCCATCAGACCAACAGAAATGAAATCAAAACTCAGAAACTTGAAATTTTGCCAAAACTCAAAAAAGGTCAAAACTGAAAATTTTTACAAGTTGGGACCGAAAATTTGTCCACCCCCCCCCCGATTTTGGGAAGGGAAAACCTGAGCAACCCAAGGTTTCAGCACACGGTTAGGGTAACCCCTAAGCTATCCATGGACCCAACGAACATCCTTGCATCATACCTACAAGTGATGCTATTAGCACTTATATGGTGCAAAAAGTGCATTTTTGGATATTTTGTCATTTATTGTTAATTTTGCTAAATTGTTAATTCTATGATCCCTTAAGTGTTTATTAAAGGTCATTTGTCATACATTTGAGGCATTTAGAGTTACGTATGTACCATCAGTGCTTATGTCAACAAAAGCAAATAGTGCGGTAATTTGACATTTACTATGTAAACATTGACTTAAATCACTTTATTCGATTAACCAATCAGAGATCAGTGACAATGATGTTATAAATGATATTTAGCGGATTATTTACTTTAACCCAATTGTCTGAATAGTGTAACCATATTGTATTTAGAACCATTAGAAACTGTTACAAAGAGCAGTTGGCTCTCAGACAGACTAAAATTTGATTCTTTAACAACTTTAGTCTTTTTGTTAAGTTTGCTAGATCTTAAGATCTTGCGAGTTATAAGTTAGTTGAGCCTACTTAACGAGAAGTTTGCAACATTACTAGCTACTGGTTGAAGCCTCACAAACTTCAGCACGAGATTGAACATAGACTATCACTAAGGATTTTCTTAACTTCAATCAACAAAAATAAAGTTACAGTCCTTTAATACGGCCGAGCGACTAATTATTTCAGCGAGATCGTTAGTCAATCGAACCCAGTGAAGAACCAGGCCGGCGTAAAACTCGAGAACCAGGCTGTGATATATCGGTTCCGCTGAGATTCTTGAGCAGCCGCAACATTTGGTCCGCCGACCCGGACAACATCAACAGCAGTGACACGAACAGAAAGGAATCTTCGATTCAACCTGGTGGACCAAAACAAAATCAGCAACGATGGCCAGCAAAAGTCCCAACAGACACTGGAAGACAGCTGATTGGAAGGCGAGTGGTCAACTCAAGACGTTAGAGAAAGAGCAAGCTGACCTACTCAAGTCCTTCTCCAGACACCTAAACAAGCTTGAAGGCTACCTAACACAAAACAAAACAATGACAGCCGAAAGTGCTTATCGATGTTTCTTCAGGACGTACGACGACTTGGAAGACAACCGACAACAGCAGAGGTTAGTATTAAAACCAAAGTATTTTGAAAACTTTGACAATGACACCAAGCGTATGTTAGAAGAAAAGAAAAAAGTTTTGAGATGGGTAGTTGACAAAATAACAGATCTCCAAGATATTGAAGATTGTCGCGCAGTAGTCGTCGATTACCGGAAATACACATTGCGATGGTACAAATTATGGAAAGATGCTAATCTATTTGAGCACGAATTGGGAGAACTCGAAAAGAAATTGAAATCAGAAAATTTAAGCGACTCCGAAAGACAGATACTGTGTGATCAGATGGAACGATTATTAGAAAAGCTAGATGAAATTTACGCAGAAGCTCTTCGAATATTGAATACAGAAGGTTGTCCCGATGGGTTTGCGAATTTCAGTAAAACGAGAAGTCAATATCAAGACCTGATCAACCAGTACAGGTTCAGCAAGGATTGTGGAAATCAAACATCTTTAGTGTCAACTACATCGGCTGGTGACAAAGACCCAAACGACGAAACTGTAATTGATACAGGTAATGGAGCAATAGAAAATGCTGAGGAGAACGCCGAGGTCTCTTCCAAGCGTTCTGCTACACATGGAAACAGAAAGCAACCCAGTATCGCCAACTCGCGATCATCGAGAAGGCGACAGATTGAAGAAATGGAGCTCGAAAACCTAAGAGCAAAGAAAGAAACAGAGCAACGACTGCGAGAGCGCCAGTTGGAGTTAGAGCAAGAGCGTGAGGAAATAGAACTTCGTCGCCAGCAAGAAGAGTTACGTTTACAACAGCAACAGCAGCAACAAGAGCAAGAGTTACGTCTGAGGATGCAACAGCAAGAAGACGAACTGCGTTTTCGACAGCATGAGCGAGCTCTTGAAAACGAAAGAAGGAAAGCAGAGGAAGAAGAAGAACAAAGACGTCTGAAACTTGAGCTGACCAAAGGAAGCTCAAGAGCATCCGGATCAGTGGCAGATGAGATAGAAAGTGTTGGATCAAAACGAAATCAAGAAAGAATAGAGAGGTGGGCAGAAGCAGGGGCTCAACAGTCTGTCCCTCAACGACCACTATCTCCAAATGTTGTTATCGACCCTCCAACGAATGTCACTAAGGACAGAGCTGACAAACGTTTCAGCACCTACCCGAAAACTACCCCACTGTTCCACCCAGGCGAAAGGCTTTTCTCAACCCAACTAACAGAACCGAGCATTCTCAAGAAACCAGAAGTCCGTAAATCAATTAGAGTAACGGACCCACCAGCACCGCCGTTGACAAGGACGACATTTCAGCAGCAGCGAACGTCAGCAGTTCAATACAGAAACAGGAGTCAGAGTCCCAATAACAACTTTCGGAACAGGTCTGCCGAGAGCAGAAACAGGAGCACAATGAATCACACCACTCCCCAAGTGATCTACCAACCAGTACCAAGCAGTGGTGCCAGCGGCTTGCCAAAACTAAAACTGACTGAGTTTTCAGGAGATCCTCTGGAGTGGCCAGAGTGGTCAGGTCTTTTTGATGTTGTTGTTCATCAAAAGCCAATCAGCGATACAGAAAAGATGCAATACCTCAAGACCAGTCTCACGGGTCAAGCAAAAGCAGCAATATCGGGAATGGGATTCAGCTCGCAATCATACTATCATGCTTGGGATATACTCTGTGAGAAGTATGGAAGATCAGATTTCATCGTCAACGCGCAATTCAGGAAAATACTAACTCATCCTCCAGTTCGACATGACGATTCTACGAGCATTGTCAAATTCGCAAATGTGGTTACAAATGTGGTGAACACCTTGACCCAACTTGGATACACATCAGACCTAGAAGCAGAAGCAGTGCTAAGTTCGACAACCAGAAAACTTTCTCCGCAACTGAGAGAACAGTGGTTGCAGTATATGCAAGATCGTCGACTACTGAGAGGTAACCTGATTATTTTCAAAGAGTGGCTTGCCTCCAAAGCTACAATTCATGAGAATTTGTTAGCACAGACAAACTCGTCGTTTGACAGAAACAAATTTCAAAGCCGTGATAAACCGAAGACGAGTACCTTTGCTTCAAACGCTGAAGAGTCAAGCAAACCCAAGAATTTCGAATGGCCCTTCAAAGACGGGCAACATCCTATTTGGACGTGTGAAAAGTTTAAGTCACTGAAAGTAAATGAACGACGAGAGCATGTCCAGAAGTTCCGACTGTGTTTCAATTGCTTGAAACCAGGTCATATGTCGAAGGACTGCAGAAGCAGGACCTGCAGCGTACCCAGCTGTGGAAGGCGGCACAACAGGCTTTTGCACAGCGAACTACCGAAGAAGGAGACTACAAGGAATGTCTCAGATGCTACAACGGCAGTAGCAACTAACATCACCCAAGGAGGACTTCCAGTGGTACGAATCAAGCTGACTAACAGAGACTTAAGCCTAAATGTACTAGCAATGTGTGATTCAGGATCCTCAATCTCGTTTGTGGACAAATCAGTGGTGTCAAAACTCCATCTCCAAGGCAGAAAAGCATCTCTATCAGTAGCAGGGATCCATGGATCACAGGATGTAAAGACTGAAATAGTGCCAATAGCTGTTTCAGCGCATGAGAAGTCTCGACCAATGACAACAGTGCAGTTCTACGTACACGAAAAACTGAAATTGGGTGACCAGATTGTAGAGTTGCAAGAATTGAAAGACCGTTACCCACATCTGAGGAACTTGCCAGATCAAAGCTACAATCTAAATGATGTTCAAGTGATTCTTGGACAAGATTGCTACGACATTCATCACCCTTTTGAATTCAAGAAGTCAGAAGACAAAACTGCACCATGGGCAGTGAAATCAAAGATCGGTTGGGCTTTAAGTGGACCCCTACCAGCGAAGCAAGCAGCAACTCTTGCCACAACAGCAACATCAATTGCAGATGACAAATTAGCAAACCAGTTGAGTAAGTGGTGGAATATCGAGTCCTATGCTTCAAACTGCGATGTCACTGGACATTCGAAAGAAGAACAACGAGCAATCAAGACGTTGGAAAAAACAACACGATTCAATGGTGAAAGATACGAAGTTGGACTTCTGTGGCGAGAGGACGAAGTGAAGTTACCAAACAACTTCTACTCTGCAATGGGGCAACTCAAGTCCTTAGAACGACGCCTACAGAAAGACGAGGCGCTAAAGAAGCGCTACCAAGAAACCATTGACACAGATGTCAACGCTGGATACGTTCGGAAAGTAGATCAAGCTGAACTGAATGAAACCAAAGACAAACTGCAATGGTATTTACCACATCATCCTGTCATAAACCCGCACAAACCCGAAAAAGTCAGAAGAGTGTGCAACGCAGCAGCGAAGTATCAAGGTGTAGCCCTAAACGACAAACTTCTACCTGGGCCAGACCTGCTGCAGAGTTTGATCGGAATCATCTTTCGCTTCCGAGAACACCAAATAGCCTTATCAGTCGACATAGAAGCAATGTTTCTTCAAGTAGCTGTCCCAAAAGATGACAGCCGATGTTTACGATTCCTCTGGAGAGAAGATCCAGAGCGGAGGATAGAAGTCTACGAGTACACACGACACGTTTTTGGGGCGAAAAGCTCGCCGACTTGTGCAAATTACGCCTTGCACCAAGTGGCGAAAGATAATGCAGTCAACGACGAAAATCTTGTCAAAGTGGTTCAGCGAAACTTCTACATGGACGACTTCCTCAAGTCAGTCAGAACACCTCAAGAAGCGATTGAAATTTATCAGAAAGTCAGAGACATCCTCATCAAAGGTGGTTTCAAGTTGACGAAATGGATAGCAAGTGACGAAGAAGTCAAGTCACACATTCCAGAGACAGACAGATCAACGAAAGTTGTGAAAACTTTCGAAGCAGAACCACAATCATCTTCAATCCTAGGACTCAACTGGAATGTGGACACAGACAGTCTCATTGTCTGTCGTGGAACTGAGCAAGAAGTTCCAGCGAAAATAACTCAGAGAATTGTCCTATCCTTTGTCTCAGCAGTGTTCGACTCACTTGGAATATGTTCACCTTTCACCATACGAATGCGATTTCTTCTCAAAAGCATTTGGGCAGAAATGGGACAAGCATGGGACAAAGAGTTGTCAGCAGAACACTCAAAACTGTTCAGTGATTGGTGCTCTGAGTTGAGAGAAATAAGGACGATGTCGATAAATCGACTTTATTTCGAAAACGGATGTTCAAATTTGAGACTTCACATTTTTACAGATGCATCAGAGGAAACGATGTGCATCGTGGCATATCTGCAAGATGAAGCAACGCTTAAACTGACATATGTAATAGGGAAATGCCGTGTGGCACCCATCAGACATATGACGGTACCGAAATTAGAACTTCAAGCCGCAGTCTACGGAGTTCGTCTCAGAAGGCAGGTACTCAATGAACATGATGTCAAAATCGGCAAAATCTATCATTGGACCGACTCATCAACAGTGCTACAGTGGCTACAGGCAGCGCACAAGAAACAACAAGTATTCGTTGCAAACAGAGCAGCTGAAATACTGGAAAACTCATCGATGGATCAATGGAGACACGTCAAAGGTGTTGAAAACCCTGCCGACATCGGAACCCGAGGAATGTCCATCGAAGGCCTCAAGGAGTCCGCATGGCTAAACGGGCCGGCATGGCTTCAGGCAGATGAAGAAAAGTGGCCAAAGCCGTGGTGCCAAGTGAACGAACTCGAACCTGAGCAAGTTACGAGTACTGTAGCAACAGAAACAAAACTAGAGCAACTATTTGACTGGAGACGATACAGTTCCTTCAAACGAATTAGAAACTTTATTGCCTATTGCATGAGGTTCAAGACAAAACAGAAGGGTCCCCTCAAAGCAGACGAGATTCATCAAGCAGAGCAAATACTGTTTCGATTTGTTCAAAACGAAAGCTTCCCGAATGTTTCGAAGTCTATATCAAACAGCAAAGAAATCTCCAAAGTTTTAAACATTGCCAAATTGTCACCCTTCATAGAGGAAGATGGAACAATTAGAGTGAAAGGCCGACTGAAGCATTCAAACCTGGACTACAATGCAAAACACCCAATATTGTTAACCGCGAAACATCCAGTTGTACAGCTTCTGTTGGAGAAAGCACATCGAGACAACCTACATGAGGGCACAGAATATGTGAGGAACATGCTCCAACAAGAATACTGGATCATCGGACTGAGAAATGCATTAAGAAAAATCAAGTCGAGATGTATCAAATGCAGACACAGGAACGCCAACCCCATTCACCCACCGATGGCGGATCTACCACGAGAACGACTTGATGAACATGTGTTCCCATTCACCCATACCGGAGTTGACTACTTCGGACCCATAAAAGTGAAGTTCCTACGACGTACATTGAAGAGATGGTGCTGCCTCTTCACTTGTCTGACAACCAGACCAGTACACATCGAAGTTGCACAGTCATTGGACACCGAGTCATGTCTAGCGGCAGTGACAAGATTCATCGCACGACGTGGCTACCCAAGTACCATCATCAGCGACAACGGCACTAACTTCGTTGGAGCAGCCAAGGAACTCAAAGCATTCATGGACGAATGGGACAAAGCTAAGATTGAAAGTGACTTAGCACAGAAAAAGATTGTTTGGAAATTCAACCCTCCCGGAGCTCCTCACTTTGGTGGAATCTGGGAAAGACTGGTTCAAAGTTGCAAGAAGGTCATGATTGCAATCTTGGACAACAGAAGCCTCACTGACGAGGTACTCAGCACAACAATGTGTCTTGTAGAGCAAACTCTCAACGCAAGACCCCTGACAGCAGTAAGTGACGATCCAGAGGATTTGACAGCTCTTACACCCAATCACTTCCTGCTAGGACGAGAAAACGCAAGTGCACCATTTATGCCATCCAGTGAACGCTACCATGATCTCAAAAAATCATTCAAAACGGCTCAAGCATATGCGGACATGATCTGGAAGAGATGGACTCGTGAATATCTTCCACAATGGAATCAGAGGTCAAAGTGGTCAAAGGAACATGTGAGAAACCTGAAAGAAGGAGAACTTGTTTGGATGGTAGACGAGTCAGTGAAACGATGTGAGTACAAGATGGGACGAGTCATCCAAGTCTTCAAAGGCAACGATGGCGTCGTACGATCAGCGAGAGTCAAGATGGCACATGGCGAATTCAACAGGCCGGTGGTGAAATCGGCGCCAGTCTTCTACGATGGTGTTTCCGAGATCGAAAACAGGGCCGGCGATGTTGGCGCCACTAGTGAACAGAAGCATGAGCCATCAGACCAACAGAAATGAAATCAAAACTCAGAAACTTGAAATTTTGCCAAAACTCAAAAAAGGTCAAAACTGAAAATTTTTACAAGTTGGGACCGAAAATTTGTCCACCCCCCCCCCCCGATTTTGGGAAGGGAAAACCTGAGCAACCCAAGGTTTTAGCACACGGTTAGGGTAACCCCTAAGCTATCCATGGACCCAACGAACATCCTTGCATCATACCTACAAGTGATGCTATTAGCACTTATATGGTGCAAAAAGTGCATTTTTGGATATTTTGTCATTTATTGTTAATTTTGCTAAATTGTTAATTCTATGATCCCTTAAGTGTTTATTAAAGGTCATTTGTCATACATTTGAGGCATTTAGAGTTACGTATGTACCATCAGTGCTTATGTCAACAAAAGCAAATAGTGCGGTAATTTGACATTTACTATGTAAACATTGACTTAAATCACTTTATTCGATTAACCAATCAGAGATCAGTGACAATGATGTTATAAATGATATTTAGCGGATTATTTACTTTAACCCAATTGTCTGATTAGTGTAACCATATTGTATTTAGAACCATTAGAAACTGTTACAAAGAGCAGTTGGCTCTCAGACAGACTAAAATTTGATTCTTTAACAACTTTAGTCTTTTTGTTAAGTTTGCTAGATCTTAAGATCTTGCGAGTTATAAGTTAGTTGAGCCTACTTAACGAGAAGTTTGCAACATTACTAGCTACTGGCTGAAGCCTCACAAACTTCAGCACGAGATTGAACATAGACTATCACTAAGGATTTTCTTAACTTCAATCAACAAAAATAAAGTTACAGTCCTTTAATACGGCCGAGCGACTAATTATTTCAGCGAGATCGTTAGTCAATCGAACCCAGTGAAGAACCAGGCCGGCGTAAAACTCGAGAACCAGGCTGTGATATATCGGTTCCGCTGAGATTCTTGAGCAGCCGCAACATTAATAATCAAGCAAAAACACAATTTTGTAAATTCAGTTATATTTTATAACACATCTTAACTTTAATGAACCAAGTTAATCATTCTCATTAAGCAAAAAAAAAATTAAGACTGTAACAAATAATTGCGACACTAAGGAATTGAAACAGACCTTTCTTTTTAAACAAGTTAATTCTTATGAAGAACCAAAAAGTTTTACAGCCTTTTTAAATTTAAAATTTGAAAGCCTTTTTAAAGTCATTTTAAGTTTTACAGCCTTTTTAAAGTCATTTTTAAATTTTTTAAACATTAGCTCGATAAAATATGATAAAAAAGAATACAACAATTTTATATGAAACAACTCACTGTGAGTTTGTTTACTTTTTTCGAACAATTACGTAGAGGAAAAATTGTGAAATAATAAGACAAGGAGGTTCGCTGATGTGCATTAGCACATAACGTTCCAATGCCAAAGATATACAGCTTTAACTTAATTGTCCCTCAAACGCAGAACAGACGGAAAACTTCAAAAAATTAAAAGTTCAAAAACAATTTTATGTACGAGTACGAAAAATTTGACGAACACAAACCATTATATGAATTAGACAATGCCACATTATAACTTCAAATAACTAGACAAAAAGACAACACAAACAAAAGGCGGCACGCACATGGGACATGATAAAGGAGCGGCTGCGTGAAACGAGAACAAAAAAGCCACAATTTTTTAACATAATCAAAAATAATTAAAATTTTTGGGAAAAGTCATAACATCGAAATCCTCAAACATTCAATTAAAATATAAAACCATTAGAGAGATTAATGATTGCTCCAAAAAGAAATGGACATTTCATTATTGCGACTAAGTTACACAAGCAGACAAAAAAGTTTTTGAAAATAGATATGCTCAAAGTTAATAAAACCATTAGCTTATAACTAAAAGCATAAAATTGACTCATACTTCATAGAAAGGAGGTTAGACTTGTCATTATTAAGAATAAGTTACATGCTCATAAGAGAAGCGACACATTCAGACAAATTAAACCAAATACTACTCACTGAAAGGATTTTATATCTTCAATTGGGAATCCAATTGATAACAATGGGAATTTTATCTGTCATTACGGTAATTATGTGGCAAGACACCAAAAGGAACAAAAATAGGAGCGGATATAAAAAAAATCACAAAGCTTTTATGAAAAACCGTATTGGCGAAGTCATAAAACCATTCGTAAAATTGTAAATCTCTTACAGAGAATAATTTTTGCTTCACTAGAGAGAATTCATTAATGAGACTAAGCTGCAGCCCAGGTTTAGGTCCAGACCCAAATTGAGCTATGATCAGACTATCCAGACTGAAATGACCTCTGATCAGACTTTCCAGGCCAAAGTTACCTCTGATCAGACCTTCCAGACCAAAATGATCTCTGATTAGACTTTCCAGACCAAAAAGTCCTCTGATCAGACCGAACCCAGACCTTTGTCCAGACTATAGTGCGCTTATGATCAGACCCAAATTCAGACCATTGTCCAGACTATAAAAAGAGTATGATCAGACCTTCCGGGCCAAATTGAAACGCTTAACAGACTCCATCTAGACCAAATCTGGAAAAATGCACAATTTCTCTGTTTCAAAATTAAAAGTAAGCTAAGTAACCACAATCAAAAATTTTTGTTTGTTGAAAAAACAATTTAGAGATTTTTTATACAGTCCTTTCTATAATTGCAATTATTTAACTTACTACAATAATAAATATTTTATTTGTGGTTCGTCTGGTAGTGGACTTATTTGAATTTATGTAGACTCAATTTTGTTCAATTTCTGGAATATTAACTCATTCGAGGTGAAACAAAGTGGGGTTTAAGTAATTGAGGTGTTTTATTTGGACGTCGAAAAATCAGGGTTAAATTATAGGAGATTGAAAGAAAAGGGATGGCCTTTTTTCATTTCAATCCAATTGACAATACCTGATTTTTTTAGATACTTTAACGCTGGAAAAGGTGACCTATGGGAACTAGTGACTTATAGGTTGGAAAATAGTCACAAAGTTTTGTCGATATCTTTCGCGCTAGCCGCAAAAACACTCATCGCAGTATCCGATTGTGGATCCATCCAATACTGAATCAAATTGAGCTGTCAGATCAAATTTGAACTAATTTGGCTGATTGTGACTAGTTTCCACATAAGCTTATAATTCTTATATTAAAACAGTGGTCATGATGAAAAGTAAAAAGAAATCGAGTAATTTTATTCGATTGATCCGACCTTGGCCAAGTAATGGTGACGAATTCACGGTATCTATGGCCTGAAACCGAGCATGGTATCTATGTGACCATGTTTCTGTTTGGGTCATTTTTGGGCTCACTTATGAGATCGATATGGAATTTTGATGTTGAAGTGTCATGGGAACATTATGCCTCGATTCTCTTTGTTTGCGATTTGTGGTTGAGATTTCCTTAGTTTTGTCGAATTATGGTTAATCAAGCTTCAAACATTTCAATTAATAGGTTGAGAACTTTCTCTCGACACCTGACCACATAAGCGAACATTAGCTTGTTGTTTGTCCTCTTTCAAAATCTGTTAAGTGTCTTGTAATGAAATTAGATGAAGTATTTATAATTTTATACCCGGGTCAAGGTGTCAACGCCATTCAACGCAAAATTATGTAAGATAAGCGGTGAAAGCGGAAAATTTTGTAAGATAAGCGGTAATTCGCAGGTCACTAACCTATTTTGTGGAACTCGATGAAAACACGTGTCTCGTAAATCTCATCGGCACTTATGGTTGCCTGGTACTCTAGCATCATGAAAAGTTGATTGTCAACCAATCAATCAATCAAATAAACAACAACAAAGTTATAAGATCAGGATACAAATCGCGATTAACATTTCTTCTTGCGACCTGAAGTGTTCTAGAAAACAGCAGTCGATGACCTATTTCAAGAATACGTCTTTTGCTCGCGACATGGAGAACGAACGCAATCGGTAATAACTCTTTTCATAATCCAAATAATCATACTGAACTGGGAATCATAAGAACATAGTAATTTGTTTACTGTACAAATTGAATAATGCCATAGTAAGGAATATTGTAAAGACAAGTTATCCTACACTCCAATGGGAAATTGAAGAACTATAGGGAAGTAATCTTTTGAAAGGAGAGAAGCATATCATGTGGTCAAATGAAATTTCTTTCTCAAAGTGTGAAATTTAATTTACATTTTCTCCTTCAGTTATAGAAATTGATATACCAAAAGGGGTCGGGGAGGGGCGAAAAGTCAATAATAAAAGTCTTCACAAGAGCAAGCGGGTAAAATATCCGTTTTCTCCTGTTATGCGGAGTAAAAGAAAAATTGATGTAAACTTGATATTTTTCTTTTTACTTTTTTTGGGACAAAATGTCGTTATTTATCTTGCAAAAATAACAAAAACCACGTCTTAAAATAAGAAAACGGTTGATAAGAAGCTCTTATTGTGTCACTGAATCAGCAACTTTCGGTACAATTTTTATTGTCATGGGCAGGTTTCGTTTTTAAGTGTTGCAAAATGTAGGGTTTCTATCGCTGTAAACACCCTTACCGTGCTGGTTGTTTATCTCGCAGCTACATGAACAAAAAACCAATTTGAGCTTTGAGTCTTGTGTTTTGAAAAAGCGTGGAAAATGGTGAAATTGGTTGATTAGTGGGGATTATATGGGTATTAGCAGGGGATAATACGTCAATTCTGTAGTTAAACTAAGGAGCACCATTTCCTGTTTGGGGTAGCTGGTATCCCTAACTTACTTCCTAGCCATAATCATCACTTTTCCCAATTTTGTCGCCGCGAATAACAATCTCAATTGAGGAAACGTAAAGGGATTCCCGGTTTATTAATCCCGGGCTTAAACCGACACACTTGATACAAAACGTGAACAGTTATAGTTATCACACAGATCTAATTCAGGTTAACGAGAACAAAGTTGAGCATAGGGGCTTTCTTTTGAAAAACAAAAACAAAGCGCTATAGATAAATGAGTGACGTTTTAATTTTCACACAAAAGGGTAAGTCGCGTGTATATTTGGTATCAAAAACAAGCTAATATTTCACAAATAAAAAAGGATAAGGGTTTTTTCACGGGTTGATAAAAAGCATAGACTAAGTGGGTTTTGGGGGGAAAATATTTGAAAATTGGGCACAATACACAGCGCAAAACGCTATAAAATGAAAGATTATACAACATAAACAGCCTGGAGGAATTGAGTATGAAATTGCACAAGACAATACTGTCAAAAGGGCACAGATTGTGTAATAAGCCTTGAATAACAAAGACTCAATGAGGGACGAATCGATGGCCCATTCAAGTCTAAATTGGACTGAAAGCAGAACTAAATCTGACTATTTTATACACTTTTTATATTCGCTCTTCTCTCTTTCATTTCCAGGTAACATAAAGGAAACAATTTTGAAGCTGTAATACATACGGCGTAAAAATAGGCAATTAAAGAACTCACTTGTGCTCTTCTTTCTCAAAAACCATTAAAAACGCACAGAAAGGAATCATTTCTGAAGCGCGAACGATGCTCATTTTGAATAAAAAGTACCATTTTAAAATTCGAAACATAGAGCATTAAAATTAATGCTAATGCTGTCTCTAATTAAAGGGCAGCAAAAACAGGTGATAATTACTACAATAGAAATGATTCTTTTGATTTTTGGGGGAAAATTTAAAAGCTCTGAATCTAAATTTGAAATGTTAAAATCAACCACAATCTATGCGCAAATTTTGAAGCATTTTTGTTTATACAACAAACGAAGGATGCGTAATTTTGTTTGTCTACTTTTTGTCCTCAATTTTTGTTGATTTTAATTGATTCTGATACAGTTTCAACGGCTATTAAGGCGACCTTTTACGCTTTGACGACTGTAAAGCCAGATTTTTCAATTTTTAGTGCTTAATTCAAAGGAAATATGTATACACTTTCAAGTTTATAAACATTTGAATATCAAAAAGGTGGAAAGAAAGATTGCCAATAAAAAAGCGCTTTTAAATTTTGGAAATCTTAGCTCATTTTGATCAGAACTGAATTGTCAGTTTGTTTGTTTGTTTACAAATTTGGTACCGTATAACTTTGATTTGCGTAGCTCCCACAAAAATATAAAAACAGAGACAAATAATTTTGAATAAATATTTTCTCTAATCGCAGCTTAAATTTGTTCACGTTAGACGCTTTAAAGCAACAAATACAAATACACAAACATTTCAAGTGGTCAAAACGTTTTTGCGATTTTGAGATATCTACACATTTTATCACTTTATTTGTTAACTATTTTCCAGTTGAATGCAAACGACAATAACGGGATAGAGTTAGTTAGGAAAAATCCACCAAATGTTGAATTCATTCAGTCCTTGGAAGTCAAGGAAAGTGTTTCCTGTGAAAATGTGGAAAACCAGACTGTGCTGTAATAGTCTCAGACGGCGAGTCAAAACATGTACACATACAAACACGTACAGCATACAGATCACTGTGCCTTAAGGCTTCATGAATTCGTTTTTCCAACAACTTATCAATAACTTCCTTCAATTTTCAATACTTACTCAATAGCTTCCCCCCATTTTCAATAACTTTTTCAATAATTTATTGGGGTACCACTGGTGGAAGTAATGAAATTTAGGGAAAATTCGCCACAATTGTTTCCTTATCTCAGATCACTTGTCGCGTAATTGTTTCACGAGCAAATAAACACACACATGCTGAGAAAAGTGAGACAGGATTATGGGCTTTGAGGAAATACTATTTTGCGATAAAGCCACGCCTCAATCGTAGTTAGGAATACTGACTTGGTATAGTAGCAACAACAGGGGAAAACACGGGAGATCATTTAAACTGTCACAACTCATTAACCTCGTTATGTCATCAACGATTTACTAAGCGACCCCTGCAGAAATTAAGAAAATGCTACTAATGGGGTGAAAACTGTAACCAAAACTCAATCTTCCGTGCAAAAGTTCAGGTTTAATTTTTGGAAGGAAATTGATGTCATCAGATCTATTGAAAGAAAAACGTGTAACTTTCTAGTATTCTTTAAAACTTTCCAAACGTATATATCAAGTAAGCTAAGTATTGCGGTCACGCAATTAATCGAACCCCGGCTATTATCAGACTATCAGCAAAATTTGAGCAAGTTTTCCGGGTCGAGGTAAGAAATTTGTTATTTTTGTAAGAAATGCGGTGAAAAAAAATAATTTTCACCGCATATTTCTTACATCTATATGCGGTGAATGCGGTGAATCGCGGTGAATTATTTATATTCACCGCGCTCTCGGTATTCTTACAAAAAAGACACGTCCATACACGAGTTCGAACCTCTTACCTCCTGCATGTTTTCAACTCCTTATTCCGCTGCGCCAACTGTCAGGGACGGCTATCATATTTCTTGTGAATTTAAGTAAACGTTGAAAACGAATGCGGTGAATTTTTGTAAGAAATGCGCTGAATTTTGCGTTGAATATTTGTAAGAAATGCGGTGAGATGCGGTGAAATATTTTTTTCACCGCATTCACCGCAATCACCGCAATTCTTACAAATAATCACCAAAAAAACTTCGACCCGGATTTTATCAAATGTGCACAGAAGGCATCGTGAAACTCAAGACGCGAGCTGCTCTTATGATTTAATACGTTAAGGTATAATACGTTAACGTTTAATATATATATATATATATATATATATATATATATATATATATATATAGAATGTTAATGAAAGTTATATCACGGAGGTTCGTATTGTGCGTTCCGACCCCACTCACCAGCATTGTTGGCTCTTAAATTTCTACCAAATCAAGCAAAGATGCAAATTCAATATAATACAGAATAATTGACAATGAATCCTAAAATCAGGAGCGACGTGTAAACCAGAAACAATTTTTTCTCACTAAAATTGAAAGAATTACCTGAGTAAACCATTTTATCCCAAAAATCGAAATTGAGCTCATGCAGTCTCTCAAGCAGCTTCAAAATATCAAGTAAATATATAATTCTGGCAAGCAGCAAGAAAATCTGAATAAAATTTCCGCAGTAATCAAATCAAATTTCAAGGACTGATCTTTTACAAGTCTCTCTGTTGAACGAAAAATGTTTTATTTAAAACAGACTTGGCATTCTCAATTTCGATCCATTATTAAGTGGGCGCAGAGTTCTTTTTACTGAGTGAGGCAAGTCATGCGTTCTAAAAAAAACTTGTCAGAAAATTATTCTAAAACCTAATTTTGAATGCCAAAAAAATGTAAGGTCAAGCGCAGCAATTCAGTTGCTCAGTTGTATAAAAAATATAATAGCCGCTTTTTGAATTCTTGGCGCCTGATCAAGCGGTCATAACAAAAATTGAGGAACACCAGGAATTGAAAAGACAAAAAAAGAATTAAAACTAGCAGGACACCTCACAAATTTTCCCAAAGACACGAAAAAGTCATGAGATGACTATCAACATTTTTACAGTATAAACAGTTTTTGATGGTCAACAAAGTGTGTGACCCTACATGAGAGAAAAAACAAATGAAAATTTTTGAACATTTGAAGATAATCTTTTTTCTCCAAAACCCAGAGCTGTTAAAATTGTAAAAGCCAATCAAATAATTATGAGGAGAATATATTTATGCAAACTCAGGAAGAACGCACCAAATTGCTCAGAGAAATTCAATCACAAAAAGCCTTAGGAAAGTGAGTATATGGCGTTACTCGAAATTTTATAGAAAACTTTGTCGTCAGTGTACATGGAACACATAACCGTATAATTAACTTAACCATTTCACAACAAATATTGTTTCAGAAAACTAACACTATTTTCTAATTCTTTTAGTCAACAGAGAAACAAAAATTACGTTGGGAAAAGTAGAAGAAGACATGAAGAAGCAACATTATAAACAAAAAAATGAAGATATATATTCTCTTTGTATTTAACTGAAATTCTTAACTGAACAAACTAAGTGAACTAAAAGCCACATGAGGGTTCAAATGAAGTATCAATTATGGCAAACAATCAAAAATCCAGTTTTTAACACAGAGTAGTAAACTGTAGAAACAATTAGATAAAAACTCAGGTAAAAAAGTTTCCCTAATTTTCACCAGAGAGCGGATTTGATTTTTCATTAATAAGAATATGTCACAACTCATCAGAAGAAAACAACAGGGATGGGGCAAAAATACGAAATCCCAGAAAAAGTTTGTGAAAAAACTAAGTAAAAAAACAATAGCTCTGAATTGAAAACTTTATGTAATTTAATTTCTGGCTCGATTCTTTGAAAAAAAGTAGACCTCGCAGTATTCAAGCAGTGAAAAATAACAGCAACGAGTACAGACAAAAAAACATCGAGTACAGACAAAAAACATAATATTTTTCAAAACAATTTCTCATAGCTGTATAAATCAAAATCCCGTAACTGAAGACTCCATTTAAGCTACCTCGCGTAGACTTTTTTATATTCCTCCATTGGAAAATTAACTGGATCTCCGGTAATCAGCTCAAAAGATAAGAAGATACAGTTAATAAATTTTTGGTCCAAGACTTAAAAACTGACCAAATAATAATTGAAATCACATTGTCCCAACGTCATTAAAAATATTAGTCGTTAACTGATCGCAGATAACAGTTACTTATATGCACCGTTAGAGAAATCCTGTCGTCTTTTATAGCATTGCTCCACAATAAATAAAACAATAATAGCACTCTTTATTTTGCAGCACGTTATGACAAAATTGCAATAAAAACCGAAAATCTGTTCAGTAAACAATTCCTTGTTTGCCTACCTAAAGTTTAGACATTCAGGCTGCACACTATGTTGTTTCAATGATTACTCAAAATTAATTGAAATAACTGCTCCATTTTGACCGCTCATTGAAACCACAAAAAAGAAGAAGAAAACCTGGTGGCCTCACCTAAAAAAAACATCGCCTATATTATTCATATCCTGATGACACAAATTGTAGTATCACTTCAAGGCTGAAACAAAAACATTCTCAAGTCTTAACAGTTTTATTAAAACCATCAAAAAATGGCCTATAGTGGCGCTGAAATGAGCAATTTTAGGTTAAATCGACTTAGCATAGCGGGAAACTTGCAAAACTTTCGACCAAATTTGATTCAGATAAAAAGAACTGTTTAAGTTTATTAATGTTCTCTGAGCATGTTAAAGTGCAGTGCTCAAAAATTTTCACCAGCTTGACCCAGAAAAAAAACAATCTTTTTGACAAAAGTTTAATTGAAAAGGAAGCTAAATTGCGTAAAAAAGAGTCAGAGTTTTAAAAACAGAGACAAAGTGAAACAAAAGATTCTTCAATCATGCTTCATCTTAGAATAAGCAATTGATGGAGTTTTAATGCTTTTGAAAAACAAAGCGCAATTTGAAGGAAAACAATTTTCAAAAAAATGGAAAAATCACGCGATGTTCGCAAAAAGATTAATCCTGGATAATTAACCAAAAAAAAAGAAAAATACGCCGATTAGAAAGGTTTATGCTTGACAATTTTTTTTATTGAAACCAATATGTAAAAAAACCAAAATCCAGCACCTGGCAATACTCGAAATAATTTTGTGATATCATCGTTTTCATAGAAAACGAAACCCTACCAAAAGTCATGAACCATTTCATAACAACTTAAGTTCCAACAACGGTAAAACTATTAGCGAAGAACAGAGTGATAAAAATCAGACCAATTAAAAGGATGAAAAACAAATGAAAGCAGGATTGTAAAATGAATAGAAACATTCAAATACAAATAAAAAGATCTTAGCATCTGAATCAATTGGTAGTAATCAAAAAATTGGCTTTCAATTGAAACAATGATTAATTTTGAAATTTGTCTCATAGGAAAGCAATTAATAAATATGTAATAAATTATTATATATGTATATATATATATATATATAAATATATATATATATATATATATATATATATGTATACATGTATGTGCGTTTGTCCAAACACACACACACATATTTATATATAATATATTATTATATATATAAAATAGTATGTGTCATACAATAGTCTCCCTTCATCATTAGAATACATCCATATTTAACATGTGATAGCATTTCCAAAGAACTCTATAGAGAAACTAACATGGATCAAAAAGCAGCTCGTTTAAACAAAATTGCTAAGAATACCGAAAATTTTTTCTATTACTTTATTCTACATTGACATCAAAACGATGTTAAAAAATCTAGGCTTCAAAGTCATCACTTTGCAGTTTCACCTATGCTTTGACACTGTTTGAAATTACAACTCAAATATGCTCTCTGCTTGAGATCACAAAGTCAAAATAAGTGTTTAGAGGAGATATAGGCAGCGCAAATGCAGTTCTTATTCATTGCAATGTAAAGACATATGACGAGATCAAGAGTTTTCTCGTTACCATTTCATAGCTGTCCAAAAAAATAATTTTTTCAAATATTATAGCCACTTTATTTTACCGAGGAAATAGCAGTTGTTTTCAGTTAAAGTACAAACTTTGAATACTAACTGTGGGTTGTATCAGTGATAGTTACAAAATCCTATTTTTGAGAAGGTAAGTTTTCTTTTGTTGATTTAACACAAAAATCATCAATTAATGCACAAAATTATTTGCAATATTTTTCAAAAACAAAGAGTGAGAAGCCAAAAACAGTCTGCGAAAGCGCAAATCACGCATAAATGCATTTAGTTTTCATTGGGAAGAACCGAATTTTGCGAAATGGATAACAAGCACAGGCCAAATACAAATACTTTTCAAAAAGTTGCGTCAAAAACATCAAAACTTAAGCCATTACCTGTTTTTGACTATCTTAGACT